>NC_042286.1:8045197-8250197 GCF_901000725.2 Takifugu rubripes | reverse complement strand
TTATTACCTGAGAACCACCCCCCCCCATCCCCCACCTCCATACATATCATTGTGACCAAACAATACACATGCAGGGGCAGCAGTGGTGGCCTGGACTTTGTACCTTTATTGTGTCACATCTGTTTTTCCACTGTTGATGCATAGGTGCCCCTGTCTCTTCAATGGAATCCCCTCATTGGACTATTATGGGCTGGGGACACTGGAAAGTGGCAGGAAGGTTGCGGCTGTTCCAATGCCCCGACGTGTCAGATTGGCCTTTTTTATTTTTTTTAATCTTCTCTGTCTACCATGGCATCGCTGCTAATTGGTGACTCCTTTAAACAAGCAGATTCTCCCTTTTGTTTCCCATTGCCAGTGAACCATCTCTTCAAATTAGGCAGAAACAGCACAAATTAGTATCCCTCAACAACAAACAATGGAGAAGAAAAACAATATTAACAAGGAAAACGGGGCCCGAGGAAACAGCGACCGCGGCCCGTGCAAACACGCCGCGGGCTGCTTCTCTGAAGCGTGCTGGAACAAATAACTGAGCAGGTAAGTGAACAGAACCTCTGAGAAACGTCCGAGGCTTGGCTCCAAACCAGGCCCATATTGAATGGCACCTAACAGTTTTAAATCAAGTCTGTGTGCCCAGCATCTGATGTGGGAGGGACTGGGAAAGGCTTTCTGTGAGCACACCGGGAGATTTTTATATTTGAGCTTTGTGTTTGTGTGTGTGTGTGTGTGTGTGTGTGTGTGTGTGTGTAGTGTGTGTGTGGACAATGACAGTATCTGCTGTGCCAGAGGAACTGATGAGCAGGTGGTCTGAGTGGGATTCAGCATACTCTCTCTCCCTCCTATTCACACTACGCTCTTCCCTCTCTGCTCCTGTATCCGCGCTTGTCTACTGTATGTGTTTGTCTCCCTCTCTCCTGCTCCTCTGCCCCCACCCCCCTCATTTTTATTTTAGCCCAGCCGCTAGCTCGCAAATTGCCGTCATGGGCGCTGCCCGCCAGAGGGAAGTTGTGCTTGGACTCCAAAACTGCTCTCAGGACTGTCATAAAATGTCGAAGAGGCACCCTGTGGTGCAACCGACACGCAATACGGGGGTTCTGACACCTGCCTGTGAAGGTATGTTTGAAGTTGGACTAAATAAATGATTACAGGAACTCGCCTCTTCTGTTACCGTGGTGGTGCAGAGTTACATGACTCAGGCCTGCGGACAATACACTTCACCTCCACCTCCACACACACACACACACACACGGGATGCAGCGTTGGTATGTTTGCACAGTCTGACGTGACCCACATGTTGCTGGAGCTCTGCTGAGACGGTCCCACAGTGTTGAGTGTCAGCTCCTGATGTGTCCCGTTTCACGACGCACGCCGGCCAGCAACAGCCTACGTTTGATATGTTAACTGCAGTCTCTTAACACTTTTCCTCATTAACTCGTGGAAAACGTTAATTGAACTGACGTAAATCCAGAATCTCCCTCTTGTTTCATTCTCTTATTATTAGGCCGATTTGTGGCAGCTGCATCCTTGCTCTAATATCCAGTCAAAGTGCAAACTAAGCTGTCTCTAAAATGATTGCACACACATAAAAACATGCTATTCGTTTAATCTCCTAACCAGATCGCGACTGTATTTAAAGGGGAAGTTGATCCTACTTTTCCGTTGTTACCTGTTACCAGCACTAAATGTGCTTTATAAACCGCTTATAAAAATGAGCCCAGATAATTTATATGCCGTGTCGGCACTGATGAGTGAGCAGGATGTGAGCTGAGCACTGTGGACAGTTACTGTCTGATGTGTCATGAATTATAAATAACAGAGGTGAGCTTTCCGCAGGCCCGTGGCAGACATTCCTGCAGGAGCGTTTTAAGCACTGGGGGGTCTCCCCCATTGTGTCTGCAGCTGCGAACGTCTTCTGCAGACTGTTTGGAGTTTCACTCTGTGTTACTGCGAGTGGCGAGACAAAGGACAGCCACGTTTCTGCATGCAAATGTATAATGGTAGGGTTAGGGTTTGGTGTCAAACTGTTTTTGTCTCAGAGGGAGGAGCATGCTAACAATCAGCTGCTGCAGCTCCACTCCTCTTGCGTGTTTTTCTTTGGATGGCTCCTAAATGGAGCATTCTGTTAACAGCTAAGAGACACCGGACGAGACCGAGATGTGATCCGCTCTCGCTCATCTCCGGCTTTAATCTCACATAGAAAATCCGCTACCGCCGCGGCGTCCCTTCCGAAGCCTCCCGGCTTCTGCAGATAGCTCGATCTTTGCAAATGTTATTATTTCAACTGGGCTCGAGGAGGCGAGCGCACGCGTGACTCATGTTTGCTACCCGGCTGATCATTTCCATCACACCTGGTGATATTCACTGGCTGTTTTGTTGAGTGGTAATTAATGGATCAATATAGAGTGCACTTAAGGAAATGAGATAAAGGATTTATTTTTATTGATATTGATTGTGAAGGCTGGCAGAAAGAAGGAACGATGCTGTACCTTTGTGAGGTAAAAATGGCCAATGCTGATTATTACATATTGTCTTTGAGTACTAAAGTAATTAAAAAGACCAAAATAAACCCACAGCTCAAATATTGACACGAGTGTGTGTTGTCCACTGACCCCTGTCACAGTGCCCACTGTCCAGTTGTGTGATTGGCTGACCGCTGAGTCAGACGTCCAGACAGGCACAAATGGAGTCAGACCTCAGCTGCAGGAGCAGGCCTCCATTATCCGGGACTACCTATTGATTCACCCTGTGGGAGTTTTCCCACTTTGGCCTGAGACCCACAGCAACGCGCACAGGCCTGTACGAACTGTGGAAGCTACTCACAGCTACTCGAACGCTAGTTTAACTCATTTTATGGCCTTCTGGTCTGACGCTGACGGAGGGGCCCTCCCCCTCCTTCGCTGGGTTTTAGGTGCTGATGCTATGCTGCTGTGATTTCTGTAATTGCAGACGCGACAGTGGGCGAGGACCCATAACGAATATTTCTGCCGCTATAATTAGTTTGGCTGCATGCAAAGTCAATCAGATAATGTCAATAGGATTAACAAATGGTTTCATTTGGTCTCTGAGATGAGGACTGTGTGTGTGTGTGTGTGTGTGTGTGTGTGTGTGTGTGTGTGTGTGTGTGTGTGTGTGTGTGTGTGTGTGTGTGTGTGTGATGTTTTTGCTTTAATATCACCTTAATTCTGCTGATCCAGCAGCCTCGGTGCACCTCACTCTTGCCCTTTGTTGTTTTATGCTCTTTGATGCTCGCTCACAGTCGCCACGGCGCTCAAATAGCACCATGGATGCATTTTTAACCCAATCCTGGCATAAATGATCAACTGAATGAGCTTCTTCACCAGCGAGCACAGACCAACCAGATAGTCTATAAAGCAAATGTAAACTGCAGATGATGGTATGATTCATATATTTGCCCTGTGCACATATTCCCCTCCATTATTGACTATAAATAATGCATGATCCCCAGCTTTTGTTTATGGTGAGATGCTCAGCGTGGACGGCAAGATCTCCTCCCTGCCAAGAAGCGCCGCTCCATCCATCTCCATCTCTCAGATTATATACCGCATCCCGCTTGCTTGATTCCCACTATTTTGGTGTTTGCCGTGAGCTCCAAGCAGGGGAAAAAAAGGTTAATGAATAATAACAGTCGTTAATCTCAGACGGAAAACATCTTTTCATATGAAAATCTCCAGGTTGATCTCCCAATCCCGCCACATTGTCGATCTGGGATATGCAAGCCTGGGAGGGAAAGGCTCTGTAATCTGCTCTTAATCTGAGCCCCCCTTCCCCCCCCCTCTGCACAATATTCTCAACAGCAGCTGTTTGGTGAGCTCCACTTGTTTTCATCACTCTGGATTGTGTGTGAATATGGCTGTAATATTTAAAGTGTCCCTCTCTCCTGACATTATCTCTGTAGATGATAGGACGAGCACTCAGGCCTATTGTACTGAAGGAATGTGTGTTTGGCCGTCCTGTGTCTAATTTGGAAATTATAGTGATTACGAGCTAAATATAAAAAGCAGGGATTTTGAGGCTGTAAGAGGCCCGCAGCAAAGATAGGGAAAGCTTACTATATTGTTTGCCAGATGCACACACACACACACAAAATAAACCCTGCACAAACACGAGCACATATGTACAGTCCAGGAAGAGGCCATCTGATGCTCTAAGTGCTGCTGCATTCTTCCTCATGCGTGTCTGACACCCTCGCTCGCCACCCGTCTGTCTGCACAGAGAACATTTGCAGCAACGCCGCTAAAAGCCTGAGAGCAGGGATGCAGGGGAGCCTCGTTGGGTTCTTAGTCTGCTGTGGACTTTAAATGCAGCCACACACGCACGATGGCTAACAGATGTTAGCCAGATTACACGCAACACAGGTCCAAACTGGACTCAAGCGCCACTTCCTGTTGGCCTCTGCTGCTTTTCTCTTGGCTTCGCCGGAAAATTCAGTTGCTAATGGGTGATCTAGATGCTGCGTGCCGTACAGGTAGAACACAGATGTCTGTCCCTGTGTGTATGCGTGCGTGTGGGATCGTATTGTTGAAAAAAGGGTAGCGTGACGGCTGTGGATATAATTAATAGGCCACATGCGGCTGCACCAAATGTGTCACAGTGAGGGGAAATCAATCGATGTAGTCTGCCAGTATAAAGGCCATGCGTGCATGTGTGTGTGTGTGTGTGTGTGTGTGTGTGTGTGTGTGTGTGTGTGTGTGTGTGTGTGTGAGAGAGAGAGCGAGAGATGCTGAGTGTATGTGATGGAAAGGTGGTGCAGCAGTGTAGTGGGAAATAGGAGCAGGACCCAAGAGAAAAGCGAAAAACTAGGGAGAGGAGGAATGATAGGAGGGGGTGGATGATCTCAGGATAGGAACCAGAATCAGGACCCTGCAGAGATCCTACGGGCTGGAGGTTACGTCTCCCATCTCAGCTGGAGAGGAATCATAGCCCTTAGCTATATCCTGCAGAGACATTTGACATGGAAATTCATGACCGTGTCAATATATGGACATAAAGTAGATCCAACACAGGCACCGCAGGAAGCCCCCAGCTGCATAATTAGTAGCCACTTTTATCCAATCTGATTCAACTTGCTGCGTTCATACGTTAAGCGGGGAAGTCGAATTTGTGCCGCCAGTGCTAAACTGGTGTATCAACACCCAGCCTCAACGACCCAGAAGCGAAACCTTCCTTCCTTCTCTGGGTCTAAACTCTGCAGTCAACCTGCTTTTCTTTCATTTTCCTTTTTTTTAAAAATCTAACTTTGGAGGCAAAGGGAGGAAATCAATGCAGATAAGAGTTGGATAGAAAGTGGTGTGTTGAACAGGCTGGCAGCAGACAGAGACAAGCAGCCTTTCAGCAGCTGCGGGGCCCTGTCTGTGTGATAATGTGTGTGTGTGTGTGTGTGTGTGTGTGTGTGTGTGTGTGTGTGTGTGTGTGTGTGTGTCGGGGGGGACTGCGGGGGTGGGCCCATCTCGGCACACGATCACAGATAGCCCTGCCAGGCGCCAGACGCCCGTAGATGAGACGGGGGGCGTTATCACAGAGCGCTGCTGCTGTTGCCCTTGGAAGTCATGTGGTACAGGTGCACACAAAAACACATCGGCGTGCATTTGTGGACGTGTATGTCCACAGAAACCTGGCTGACTTTGGACATGTGACGCTTCGAACAATCACTGACTTTAGCTTAAAGTGACAGAATGAATCCCAGCAGCCTTCGGTGGGTACGGGGCCTCGCCTGTGTGTTGTGGGACGTCTGGTTTGGTTGACAGTCGAAGGCTTTGCTGCATCACAGGTGCTACATTCATGGGTCAAAGGTCACACTCTAGCTACGGCGTTCACCGTCTGGAAACCTGCAGATGTTTCTAATGTGGATGCATCCAGCCACGTTTCTTTACTTCCGTTCATCCGTCTGACATCAACTCGGTGCTGCCTTGGTTTTCACGCGCTCTTATGGAGGAGCGCACACCCCGGACCCGGCGCAGCCAGGTCTCTGCGACAACCCTCGCTGCCTCCCCCCCCGGTAACCAGTCCATTAGCGCGGTGCTCCAAGGTAAACATATTTACTGGCTGGTGACGGCGTGCCAGTGTGGCTCCTCAGGCCCCGTGGCAGAGGGGATTTCATTAGGCAGAGGGCAGGGGGAGAACGGAGGAAATTAATGTGCCATTCAAGATGATTTCTTTGTTTCCCATCAACATGATCACAGGCTGGCTGCAGGGGAGAGATGATTTACGCACACAAAGGAGAGAGAGAGAAAGAAAGAAAAGGGGGGAAAGATCACAAAAGGCTCCCGGTGCATGAAATGTCTTCCTTTCAGTGAAAACGCTCCCGCCATGATTTCTGTTATGGCTTCAAGTGACGGAATTGTTCTCAGTCAGACAAAAAACATCTTGTTTGTCATTAAGAATTGGAAATTCTCTGGTGGAAACACCAAGAGGCACAACAACGTAACGCCACCCCCCCCACCCCCCCACCTCAGCGCGTTATCTACATGCAGTAATTCAACCAACCAACACGCCGATGTCCTGCAGCCTTATTAAAAGCTCGTCCCACAATAAGAGCTCTATCGCGGAGTTCGTCGTGGGAACCCGGAGGATGTTTTTCTGCGGCCTGTTTCTTTTATTCATAACTCCGCTCCACCAATAATCAGGAGCGTTGGTACGGCCGTGGGCGGCGTGCTGGCTCCGCACCCGAATTCAAACTTTTCTTGTCATGTATATTAATTCAATGTAATTTATAATAGCCGTGGTTTCAAATCCAAAGCGGCATTATGCAAATTAACGTAAACTGACCGTTTGTGATCACTGGAAAGATCCTCAGCTGAGGGACTGGAGGTGGATTGGCTGCAGCAGTCACATGAAGTGACTCAGAAGCGCTGGACTGCAGCCTGTCTGCATTTAGAGAGGATTATTCCTCCTAACGAAGCAGGCGCGGTGACAAATATTCGACAACCATCGACGGATACGGAAGGAAAAGTTGTGATGATCTTGGAAGGAGTTGGCACCATCTGTGGAGGTTGTCCTGGTCTTCAGATGATGGTGGTTGGGATCCCGTTGTTTGTGCTGACATTGGTCATTACAGCTGCAGGATGAAAGCCTTCGGTGGGTTTAGCGGGGTCTCTGTCTCTGGATCCATTAGAATTACGCAGGAAGGCCTTGAGAACTTGCGCAATAATTGGATTATCGGACGCTGCTCCGCTTTGTCTGCTTGCTATTGTGTGCAGTACTACAGTAGCTGTGAATGGATGAATGAATCAGAATTAAACATCTGTCCGCCTGGCCTTCTCTGGGATATTTCTTCCTTTCTGTGTTAATTTGTTTGCACACGGTAGGAAAACAGGATCAGTAAAAGCAGTCCATCATTATTGTTAAAAAGGCCTTGAAGACCCTTCAGTGCATTTTCCCCCTTTTATTTATGTGAGCAGTTGTTTGTTTTCGGTATTCTTTTTGCTTTTCAGTTAACTGCATATGGAGGAAAAACAAACCCTATTGAACCCCCCCCCCCCAAACTGAAAAATAGTCATTAGATATAACATATATAGCATAGCAACATCTGCTTGTTTGTTTACCTTTGATTTAATACCAGTTCATTACCGACTGGCTGCAGAAGCTATTTTCTACCCAAAACACTAAAAGCTTCACCCACTCCCTTGATTTCTCCTCTTTCTCTCTCTCCTCCGGGTCGCTCCATCCACCTTTCCCTCGCTTCAGGTCATATTAAGGCTTGTATGACACCTGAGAGCGATGAGCCGGCTGACATGAGCTGCATATAAATGACCACAGAAAGGGGAAAAAATGACCCCTTCTTTTATTTACAGGAACACACACACACACACACACACACACACACACACACACACACACACACACAGAGCGTATTTTCAGATGCCTAGATGAGCTAGGAGGCGGTTTTATGTAGTTGGTGACCCTGGACTGTGGAGCAGGTGTTTAGGGTCTGATAACATCATGGCAGTGAGTACAGGTGTGACCATACAGGAAGGACACATCCACGCACACGCACACACACAGACAAATACACACAGACACACACACTTAAGCAAAAGCCACGTGTTTCACTGGACGTCACAGTTCTTTTGTTCGCTAATCGGAAAAAACCCAACAATAGCATCACACCATTATTCTGAGCGCACAAGTGTGAATGAATGAAGTCTTTCTGAAATGTAAACTGGGGGAGTCGTGGATGTTTGGTTTAGGCTCTTCGACAAATATCCATCTGTTCAACACAAACACTGGAAACACAATTAATGAACATTGGTTTTATTTGGATATTGTGTTTATTTAGTGTGGAATCCAAATGAATTATTAGCGTCGTCTTTTTGATATGTGTTCTTTTTATCTGTCCGTGTTCCCTCACACACTCCCAGTCTGTGTCTGTGGGCCGGACGTGCCTTCAGCTTTTAATGCCAACGGGGGAGACTTGTCCTCTGCACCATCCTGTGGAGAGAAACAGTACAGCAGTGACTTGATTGACATTCCTTGCATAGAAGCGGCGGCTAACATGGCCTTGGAATGTTAATCCCTGCTCAGATGCAGCGAGGAGGGTCCGACGATCTGACGCAACCAGGAAATGGTTTAACAGTGAGAAAACCTGCCTCCGTCCGCTTCCTGGGATGATTCATCACACCTCTGTGCAGCGTCACACCGCACAGAGACATTTAAAAAAGTGCATCTGTTTTCCTCTCAGAAGTCCTCGCCTGCGGGGTGATGTTTTGTTGATTGGAGGTGCAGCGGCGATAAGGGCCGATATGCAGCCGTGGCGTGTTTTGTCTCCGGAGTTCTGGTTGAGCATGACAGAGAGGATTTCAGAGCCACCGCACTGCCAGATGGGAGATTGCTCCTTCATGGGTATTGTCTGCGAAACGCCTCGGAATATGTCAGCTTTATCTGCGTTAAAACATACCGAGCGTTTCTGCGCCGCGGAAGCTGCAGCCTCTCCCCATCTGTGCCGCTGAAAACTGTATCTCCATCCTGCAGCATCCAGCGCGCACAGCAGAAATAACCACGCTGATCTGAGGAGGAGGCCGCCGCTGCCAAATCCGCGATACGTAAATGTGTGAAACACTGCGATATTGAGACATGGTTCCTGATAGATTACACTGTGTCAGTGAGCTGTGTTTTATCCCTCTCCCCGCTGCGCTCTCCCTCTTTCTGTCTCTATCTCATTCCTACACACACACACACACACACACACACACACACACACACACACACACACACTGCTCTATCATTCCCCTCATCCTGTGTGAGAGGTGTGAAAGGCAAATATATGCTCCCCTTCACTGTGGACAGAATGCTGGGGTCATGAATGGAATGTTAATGAGTGTTTAACCGCATACCTGGGTCCGTCGGACGTGCACACTCATGCGCGGATCCTCACCAGCGCACCGAGCTTTGAGTCAAAACCGGAAAAATTGCAGAATGCATTCCAGTACAAATGAGTGGTTCTCTTTAAGAGCCCGGCAGACAGATTTGTCTTAGAGTCGGTAAAACGGAAATCACCTGAACACACCGGTAAAAGGTGCGGTAAAGGCAGCCGAGCGGGCCCGATCCAGTCACTTCGGCTGCAGAGGGGGAGACAAAAAGGGTGCAAAGGGTGTGGGAAGGAGAGCCCGGAGATGGCAGCTCACCGGGCTGTGTTTGAGTATCTTATCGCGCCTGTCGCCAGCTCAACCTGGCTCCATTGACTTTGTGTAGGGATTAGAAAAGCCCGCAGCCTCTGATTATTTGGGTGAGCGAGCGGTTCTGTGTAAACAAACATTGTAGCTGGGACGGTTCCAGTCACAACACGGCTGGTTGGCCCCCGACAAACGCCGAGCGAGCCTGTGGGAGAGCAGACGCACTGTGGCGCATCGCGGTATTTCTGGCGTGCCCTCACGGGTTACCGCTGTATGTGCTGCGATCAGAAATTTGATTTTAACCTGAAAAAACACACAAGCCACAGACATTTTCGCTCCAGATAGTGTGTAAACGCTCCCAAAAGGTCAGGAAAGGTCACCCGGCAGCGTATATCGGATACAAGAAGTGAAGGAGCCACCGTCAGTGATCCACTATCAGGATACGTCAGAGCGTCGCCATGACAGCGATTTATCTCCTGCTTGATTTACATGTGATTTTGTGTAACCAAACTCTGGAAATATGCGCGAACCAGTAATTTCCTTAAGAAAACAACCGAACTGGTAGCCAGTCGAGATCGTGTACACCAACGTCTAAATGCCTCCAGATGTCACGGCGAGTGTGGGAAAGAAAGAAGACCCTGCCTCCGACGGTTTTCACACGATCCCGTTGACGAAATGATTCCGGAAGTATCGGCTGTCATACACGTGTTGTCGTAAATGAGTGCGTTAATGCGCACAGCGAGAAGCAAAATACTGCAAAAATAAATCTCAAGTTTTTCTTTTTTTTTGGAAGCCGCTGGTAAAGTGAGAAGACGCACGGAGGGCCTGTGAGCTCGGCATCTCCCTTATATCCATTCCAGATGCCGGCTAGACTTGGTGGAGCCGGGGCCCGTCGTCCGTGGGGCTGGATTTAGTTGTCTTTTCCTCCAGGTGTGATGCCTCATGCTGATTCCCCCACATGTTCCGGGTGTCTTATCTAAACACGCCGCGGCTGGCGACAGTGTCGGGAGCCCCGCCCCTTTCTCCTGCCTCCCCTGGTGGCCCACCCACTTTGTGCAGACCTCCGTTTGAACCACTTTGATGAGCGCTCGTCTCCACGCTGTTGCGCCACTTGCAGACCCGAGCCGTTCGGTGGTCTGCAGTGATGTACGGCACAGTGGACTCGTCTGCGGGTCAGTGTTAGGACATCAGGGATTGGAAGAGAAAAAAGGAGCAGAGTGGAAAAAGAAAACAGAAGCTGTTTCTTGTATACGCTTGTAAGGCTCAGTGTCTATTTCCATTACAGTTGTGAGCGAGCACATTTATTCCTTTTCCACTGTAAACCCGGTTAGCTTAAACTCTGATTTGACTCCATTCTTCCGTGATCGTTTCTCTTTAAATTCCACTAACTCCGAAACTTTTTAAAAAAAATAATAAATTCGTTGGACCGCAGGAACAGATAAACGAAGTGGGGGTAAACAATATTAGCAAGCCCACACAAAATATGTTGTCTCATGGCTGGAGTTTGGACGCCATCCAGCTTTGGCACAAGTTTGGATTACATATTTTTGGAAACAAGAAGCAAGCCTTCTTCGAGCAACATACTGGCCTCTATTATTAGCTTTATGAGGAACGCTGAACTGATTGAACGCTTCTTTTCAGGAACTTAAGCGATTCACTGTCAATTAAGCATTCGCAAAGTTAATTGCGAATGCACGTGTTGTTAGAATGGAAACTAATCTATTAGCTTTTCTGACCGATGCTCTGAAGAAATGAGGCTAATTTCTGATCCCTGTTGGTTATCGGCTCATGCCTGTCCAGAGATGGGAGTCACACGTTGCAACCGCGTCGTACCGACTCGTAACTGTCGCAACTGTGCCGAGATACCTCGGAACGCTTTGTGAGCCGGAGCGAAGTGAACGGTTTCCTTACTGCCAGGATCGAGACGTCAGCTGCTTTTAAAGCACAGAAGGAAAAGTTGCTCCAAATGTGGGTTCTTAGGCTGGATGATAAAGCATCTACTCCAGATCGCTGCAGGAGTCGGGTCAGTCGCCGGGTCCCTTTGGGGAGATCGTTGTGTCGCGACCACCTGGTCAAATGTCAGAAAAAAAAGGGGACCAAAGTTTTCGTTGTCGTCACCAGATTGGACATTTATGGTGTTGTTTCTGAACCTTGGTGACATCACCCCAGCGCCGTCTCCTCCAGCTGGAGCCACATCTTGGATGCCGGCGAGGCCCCAGCGCTGGTATTAATTTCTCAGGACTCCTGGCGCACGTCCCCTGGCAGCCGACGGTCGGCTCCAGCCCCAGTCTCAGATTCAGCCCCGGCTCTGTTTCCACCTCCGTGTAGGAGTGTTACTGGAAAGCTGGCCAGAGTGGATCTGGCTCCGAAAATCAATTCAGGCTAAATCTGCCAGCATCTGTGGCAACGTCGGGAGTTGAAAAAAAGAGCGCGTTAGAAACAGAGAACAAATTCCGCGGTCCATTTTTGGACAACATGGCTTTGCAGCTTAAGACCAGGAAGCGGTATCGGTTGCAAACCTTTCAGAGGCGTTTCCGCAGTTCAGGAATCGATGATTCCAGTTGCAATCAGAGGGAAGAGTCGAACAGTGAGGTGGAACTTCCGCCTTAACGCTTCAGTCGTGTAAACGAACATGGTAGGAGCCATTTCGAACGAGGTTACCAGAGGAAACCGATTCCTGGCAGATCCCCGTGCGGAGCTTTATGTCTTCCAAAACAAGCCGAGTTAATGAAAAACAAAGGCGGGCGTTTGTGTCATCTGTGGTCAGTTTTAACTGCAGGGCATGTTTTGCTGCTCCTCTCATAAACCAGGATATGTTTCATATTTGTCTTCTTCTGTCTTCCCCTGCCATTCTGCTATGATACTGTATATTTGCAGCTGTAATGACTAGCACATGTCCGCTGCTGATGTTAATTGCGCCTCAGTTTGGATTGTGTGCATGTGGGACTGGAGGTGGGCAGGAATTTCCACTCCGTCTTGCTCGACCAGTTTAGGGATTATTGTGGTTTCTCGGGATTTTGGCTAAAGATGACGGTAAAGTCAACATGCAGGAGACGCAGCACTTTCTCTTTCCTCGAACTAGGTGTGCTTCCATTGGCTCTTCCCCTTTTCCTTTGTTCTTGTCAGAGGAATGTCCCGCGGTGACTGATTTACATTGTTTTCGCAGCCATACCGTGCGCCTTGGCTCCGCTCGGCGCCGATGTCCGCTGGATGCGGATTGATCGACGAGCCACCGCTTTAACACGCACCAATGCTTTACTCTGAGCCGCAGAAGGGAGGATCTGCGACATGGAAATGTGGAAAAATTAATTCTGGAAACTTGAAAAATCACACATAGGCAGCGCGAGCCAAAGGGGACGGTGTTGCCAAACAATAAAAAAAAAACATTCGTCACTGGTTTTCTTTTAAATTGAAAGTGTCTGTGCCTGAGCACTATGCGCTACGTGACCTGCTGACCTCTATGAATATGTTTCGTAAACAACCGCTTTGGAGCGGTGTGCGCCCGCGCCCGTCCGTGCGCGCTGACAGGGTTATCCAAAAGCTGTCCCACTTGCATAGCAATGCCTCATTACCCATACTGCCTCTGTCTTTGCCCCGAAGCCGGGCGCGGCTTCCCTCGCTGGGCCCCGTCGTCAAGGTGACCCAACATGCCCCGAGATGGCGAGCAGACAGACGTGCGGGGAGAGCGGGGGGGGGGGCGGGGGTTCGCTCTGTCTTTATTGCACCGGGGCCACCGTGTGTAGGCGCGGCGCTGGGCCTCGGGTGGTTGCAGACTGCGGCAGGATTCCCGGGAAGCGAGCAGCTGAGCTCATTTTTCAACACGCAGCTGCCCCAACATCAGGCCCAGGTGAAGGTGACCTCCGCTGTCTGACGGAGCGCCTCTTAAAGTGGGGCTCGCCATCGACGCCATGCCGAACGCCACCCATGTTTCCGGTTTCTGATTCCTCTGCTGCCGTTTTAACCCGTCATTGGATGAACGGAAGCGTGATAACTGTTCCTGCAGCGGCGGTCTGAACCAGGCGCTCCCCCTCTTCTGTCCTCCATCCTTTCTCTCTCATTGTCTCATTGTTTCTCCCCAACATCCCCTCTGTCACCCCCCCCCCCTCCCTGCAGCACAGGACAGATTGGGAAGCTGCGATGGCAGCGCAGGAGTGGAGGGAGAAGCTATTTATCCCAGACGGATCAGGAGGTGTGTGACGGAGGTGTGGACGGTTGCTGCAGGTCAGTGACGTTGGCAGGCGCCAGGCAGACCGGCCCACATGGCTCGGGGACTGTGGGACTGCAGACAGATGGCACCTGGTGGGTGACAAACAATTAACAAACCAACAAGAATAGCTGGATCGGCAGTATACCCACAAGCGCAGGAGCTAGCGAGAGAGCGGGTGCATCTGTGCTCCGAACACTCTTTACTTTTCGTTTTTCCCGAGTCTTGTTTGGTATAACAGTTGCGATGTACCCATGTGTCTTTTTTTTTTTTTTTTTTTCACAAAAACACTCTTGTTATCTTGTCACTATAGAACGGTCTAAATAAAGCGGTGTTGAGCATATGCTGGCCGCATATGCTCCTGTTTATTTCAGTGCAGTTTTGAGGAAAGCGGTGGCAGATTTACATAAATGCAAACTACAATGAAGATTTCCAATCTATATGTCGGGATTCTAAAACACAAACACCAAAACCTCATGTTGCCGTGCTGTCTGTGCGCGTTGGCTTGCGAAACGGAGCCTGGACGTCTTCAGAGCCTAACCACAACCAAATGTTGTGCTCCTACAACCCCTCTTTACCACCAAAATGTCTGTCACTGATCCTTTATGTGACAATTTCTCATCTATTTTTGATTTGCTTTTCTTCAAGAGTGGAAAGTGCATTGTAATCTCTCCCAGTCTGTGTGTGTGTGTGTGTGTGAGTGTGTGAAAACACATCTGGAGTCTAGACTCTGTGTCTCTGAGAGCCGGATCCTATCTTCCAGCAGCATCGGACCCAGAGAGCGGCCATGTTGACATAGGTGGCACACACATTGCAGCATCTGTTTCAACAATGGTCTTTTTAAAAAAAAAACTAAATACCCCCCCCCACACACACACACGCACACACACACACACACACACACACACACACGCACACACACACACACACACACACACAGGGGGGTGGAGAACCAAAGAGAAAAAGCAATTTCTCCAAACCCAGCAGTCTAAATCCTCCAATCCCCCTTCTTGTACGAGGATCTTGTGCACGTGCGTGCGCTTCTTGGGTGCATTTTTTTTGTTCATATTGGCACGTTTATAAAAATAACACAATAAAATTCCCCCCCGAGACGTTAAGTGTGGAAATCGTCGCCGAGCATCGGGGCTGCACGGGGACGAAAAGTGCAAGGAAAGGCTTTTAGCGCTGGATTATTTAGATTTAGATGTGCACAGTATCTGAGCGCTGCCATTTTCTGATTTACTTCTGTGGCACGTCAAAGCACTGGCACGCTAATGCGACCGCACCGTCCCATATAAACTGCTTAATGTTCAGAATTACATAAATATGAAAGACTTCAGCAGAACAGGGGTGATGGAAAGCTAGTCAAAATGGTCATTGCTAGTTTACCGGTACCTCACGGTTAGCTGTAAAAATGTGGCAAACAATGCACTGAATCTTGGTACAAGACACAAAAATGCAGGACAAACTCGCAAGAAACCTTTCTGGACCTAAAACAATGTGTGTTCTCCTCCACTGAAGCTTTTCTGTTCATAAACAAGCCCACAAATGGAATAACTATTAGCAAATGGAGTTTGAACATGCGGCACATTGATCAAAATAAATGAAGTTCAAGCAGGAAAAAAGAATCAATGTTTCATAGACAGGACGGGACTGAATGTCCTTGGCTGTGTGCTTAGTCAAAAAGCAAACGAGGAGCCTCTCCTCAGCACATGTAGCAAATAGAGATCCGTCACCTTCTTTACCTCCAAGGAGCCTCGCGGTCGATGGGGGGAGAGATTGGGTTGAAAATTGATTTTCCAGAATAATTGCTATTCTCTTCGTCAGGGAGACTCAAGTGTCTCCAAGGCTTTTTCCTATTACAGCTGCTGGCTCTCCAATTTACCTGCCATGAGAAAATACATGAGGGGGCACAGCCTTTGGCCTGCGCGATCGTCAAGGTTGAAGCCTGGAGCAAAACACGATTTATGGCGAGTTCAGCGGCAGCATTCTGAAGATTTACAGTGTTTGACCTCTGTGACACAAAACCTGGAACACAAATGACACGTTTGCCTTTTTATTTGGAGCCGACCGTGCTTATTTTTCTGGTGTCGCCAAGCGGTGGGCCGAGCAAGCGGTGTGTTAGTGCCGCATATAACGCAGCTAGCAGCACATCCTCGTGCCGTCCCTGCTCTGATATCTGCGGCTCATCTGCTTTTATATAGACAAAGCCGGGGTACGTGCACCTGTGCTGTACTATAAATGTCATGGAATGGGGATCCAGAGCCGTCACGCTGCAGAGACATAATATAAATCCAAAACTGTGACATTTTCACCCAATAGCAGCCATCACTCTCTCTCATCCACACAAGTTCGGGGAAGCCTTGATAAACCATGCTCACCCTCCAAGATGGCTGCTCCACGCATCAACCGTGAGTACAAGCTATAGATAATACACTGTTTTTAAGCCACCGATGTTCAACATTTGTACATAGACATGATGTTTTCTGCCTGCAAACCATGAAGTAGTTTGTTAGCCTACATTAGCTAACAGAGCTAACATATACAAGAGCTTTGGGAAGCAATGTGGCTTATCAGTAGCACAAAAACGTTATTATTAATAACCCAGCTGCTGCAGTGGAATGTACGATTCTACCGCAGTAATATTGCACGAGCTATATAATAGAGTAGCGGGATTTGTCTGTATGGGGCAACTAACAAAATCTGTTTTTAATGATTAGCTTCAGCCAAAGAAGGCTTTAGCCCACAACGCTACACAGCTCTGGTTTTCCATTGTTTGATTGGTGGCGGGTTGCGTCGCACCACATCAGTGCGTCCTCGAGATCTCTGTCCTACTGCACACCGGCTGTCCTCTGAAGCGTCCTCGCTTTGCTCCAGCGTACAAAACCCTATTGTGGTTTCAATGAGATAAGCAGAGAAGGTTGAAAAAGAGGAAGGGGGAAGGGGAGGGGGGGTCTCCGTCAGAGGAGCCAGACCTATCTCCGCCAGAGGACAGGCTGGTGCACCCGAAGACGCTGCTGCTGAGAGCCGCGTCGGCCCTGCTGTCCTCCTACCGCACACACAGCAGAGACACGTAGAGATTCATGTCAGGGCAACCCGATATCTTCCTACTGAGCTCCCCGTTTCCCCTGACCGCCCCCGAGAGTCAGTTTGAGGAGGGCAGCCAGTGTAAAAGCTTCTGAGACAGACGCAGCTCTGTTTCTGTTGATTATTGTGACATCAGGAAGTTCTTAACACGGTCACCTCATAGCAAAAAGGTTCAATCCCCAGTTCAGGGTTTCTCCAGTTTCCCGTCGTGGTCCAAAACATACACATTTGGTGGATTTATACTAATTCAAAGAAGCATAAATGGATGAGCTCGTCTGCCATGCATATTTATGTGCTGAGATCTTTCAGATATAAGCTAAAGGCAGAAGTTCACAGACACAAACACACACTTCATCCACACGGTTGCTGCTAAAAGCTGCGTTTCGTCCTTGTGCTCTTTCAACATTTTTAACTTTCACCCAGAAGCCGGTTGGAGGAAGCTGCCAAGAAGTAGGACTTTGTAAAACAAAACAGATGCCGAGGAGAAGATTGCACCACATCTTCTAATCTGCACCTATTAGACTCCAAAGAGTCAACAACGGGGTGTAAGTGTGCATAATGGATGAAACACAGAATGTGACATCTCCTTGAATTCATAGGTTTAATATTTCATGGTCCGGAGGCTCACCTGAGAGCTTAACATATGAGTGAATCAAAACTTAATGTGGGACACGCAATGCGCCGAAAGGATGAAGTCAGCGGCAGAAGGAGGCTGGCTGATTGCATCAAGGATGGCGTGAATAGCGTCAGGGATGAGTGGGACAGCAGCAGCGCGGCCGACGTTTTCACCTTCAGATGTTCCACCTTCACCGAGCGTGATCCAGCGCGCGTCTGCGACCTGCCGCCAGATTAGACCCACACGCTCACCTCTGCTGCATCCCCCAAACATATGTCGCACCCACCGGGAGGCTGCCTGGTGGCGTGTGTGGTTTTTGTGTGAGTGCGGGATGACGTGGCGACCCCCTGCCCTGTTCAAACACGGCGTCGGCTGTGCAGGAAGCCTCATCGTCAGGCTTGGCTTGCCACTGGTACACGCTGTGCCTGGCACCCCACTGAGGGGGAAGGAAGGAGCACAGCGGGGCCAGGCCGCCTGCAACACCTCTCCCACAGTGCCAAAGGCCCCTCTGGTGGGGCTACGAACAGCAGAACAGGCCCAGCGAGAAATGCTAATGAGGACCGAGGACTGCGTAGCTCGAGATTGCACCTAGGGACGACATCACAGGTTTTTAAAAGCACACGCGCGCGGAGTGCACGCGGAGATGTAAACATGCAAATATGGAAACATATGTGCGCAACCGTGCCTGCTCATAATCAGGCTGGCAGACGCACAGACAATGGAAGATACTCCAATTTCTGCTTTGCTGTTGAGGGATCGTGGCAAAGAGGTTGCCGCTTCTGCTCCGATGCTAACAGCTGAGTAGCTGCTGCTAATAATCCCGCCCGATCCAGTCGCCGCCTTTGCCGCTGTGTGCAAGACCCGAGTGACAGGAAGCAAGTTTTTGCAATACGGTTTTAAACACGCATCTAATCTGGGTGATCTATGCGACTTGTTGACACAGATTTGAAATTAAAACAAAGCAGCGCGTTTGGCTTTAATCCTCGCGCTACGTGCCAGGCTGCAGCCGGCGCCGTCTCGTTCGGTGCCGCTGAGGCTGTGACACCTGCAGCTCGTCAACAAACTCGTGTTTATCTTTGTTTAAGGAAGGATTTGTGCCTCTGTGCAGTATTTATGAGCCTTGTTTATTAATGTAAGCCAGTTTAGTTTGTTATTTAAATAAATCTTTAATAAAATTGATAAGAAATGGTCTATTTAATTTAATTTCTTGCTGATTATTCTACTGGATCAGCCCTATCTAGATCAGCACTACTAGCATGATCGTCACCAAGGCAACGGCAGATGTGAAAGAGGTTAACAGCATCACTAGAACATCGATATTTATACTAGCTTGGAATCAATGTTGAAGGTTTCAAGTCGTTGGCGATTGAAATAATTAAAATGCTTTTCAAGGTTACAGTTAAATCTTCCTTATTTTTCCATGGATACGCTGTAGAAGAACAACAGAGGTTGTTTCATCAGCAGAACTCCGGGTCGCCCGCCTGGAAACACACGATGAGGCAAAAATGGCGTCCAACAATCAAACAGCGTTGATTGAATCACGCAGACCCAACACGGCGTCACATCACCAAAACTGCCGATCCCTAAAACGCCGAACGCTCGTCTGACTTCATTGCGCGATGTTAAAGATGAGAGCAGATGAAAATTGGATTAAATTGCGTGTGGCAGCTCACTGCGGGGAGGTAATTAGGGACAAACATTGAGACGCGGAGTCTGATCTCTCCTGCTGGAGGTTAAGTGAAATAGGAGCTGCGAGTCCCAGCGTCCCGGTGGCACACTGATTAGAATTTCCTAATGTGGGGCTAATGGGATGTCAGCCGGGAGCAGAACCCCTACACAGAACCTCTCATAACAACAAGTGGTCAAAGATCAAGCCTGATTAAAGAGACGGAGAGCAGCACACTGTCAGTGTCAACGAAGACTCCGACACTTGTGGGAGTTCTGATGAGGGCGGAGACGTGCGACGTCCCCGGTTTGATGAGCGGCGCCATCGAGAGGTGGAAAAACAACGCCTGCCTTTTATTTCCCAGCCTGGAAACGCTTTGATACGTTCTCTCGTTTTACCACCAGCTCAGCACGTGCGCGTTCAAATGTTTCAAACGTTTTGCACAATAGCAGATTTAAAAAAAAAAGATTGCAGCCAGATGTCTGAGTGGTATTTCTGTCTGATCCGAACGCTCGAGGTTTCTTACTTTTCTGTTTGAGCTGCTGGCGTCGCTGCTGTTTCATCGCTTTTCTTCTCTCTTGTTTTTTTTTTTTAACTCTCAATCAGCCTCTTTTTCTCTGCCGCATTATTTCGGCTCCGGATTCTGTTTCCATCTCTGACCAAACTGCGGGACTCTGCCAGTGTCACCGGCGGTGGCTGCTGGTTGTGCTAATGCACCCTGACTGCTGGCCCCCAGTCACAGAACAACAAAGGTGGTGTTAGCATTGGGGGGGGGGGGGGGACCCCCGACCTGCAGATGTTGCTGCTGGGAGCTGTGTGAAGGTGTGTGTGAGGTGAAGTGTGATGGTTTATTAGTGATATAAAATTGGACGCGCTTTCATATGCGTGCGTGTGCGGCTCTGCGTCGCCCATGTCAGCGCTGCGGCCCCCGTGGCTACGCGGCGCCCAGCTGGGAGGAAGAGCGAGCGCATTCATCCTGACTCTCAGGGGCCGTGGGCCACACAGGTACCCGGCGCGGGGATGAAAGGCTGCGCTGCAGATGTCGCCCGCTGGGGTTCAGCGGCCCAGCCAGCAAATGTCATGTTTGGCAGCTGGCACGCCGCTGCTCTCCCACCAGTTGTTGGCAGAAGCCTTTTCTAAAGGATGCTAGAGTGGGATGCAAGCGTCGGCAGCACCCTGGTGGGAGCAACATTAAAGAGAGTAGCTGGCTTCTATCTGTCATAGAACATTAACCTTGTCCTATTTCCTGCTCATGCAGCTGACGCGTCTCTGCCCCCCCCCCCACCGATAACTTACACATGTGTGCGTGCATGTCTGCACATCGTGGGCCTCTGTTGGCTTGACTTTGGGTCAGTTGGCTCACAGTAAAAAACTATTTTTTTCTGCTCTTCAGGAAAAATCTTTTCCGTTTGAATCTTCCCGCTTTGACTGCGTGCACCTCCTGGTGTCCCTCGCTCCATACATGTTTTGTGGACGTCTGTCCTTCAAACAGTCCCGCTTGTCGAAGTCTGCAGATGTCTGACTGCTCTGTGTGTGCGACAGAACCGGGGCGGCGGCTCGTTTTCAGTCCTTCCATCGGCACTGCCAAATCTGCTCCGGCCCTTGGCCTCCGTGTTAATGCGCACCAGGACAAAATCCCATTTGTGCAAAAGCTAAAAGAAGGCATTCAAAAAGGTCAGCTTCTCACCTTTTCAGTTACAGAATACAGCAAAACATGGGGAGAGGTTGAGCTGGGAGGTTGCAGAACTGCTTTTATTGTCTTTATTCTGCAGGTTTTAACCATCTCTTAAGTGTAGAGTTTCATTCTGAATCGCAAAACCGGTTTGGATGCAGCGCGTTTTAGCCCCGTGTGGTCTGTGCTCTGGTTTCTATTATGTATCTGAGCGAGTCAGAGTGATTTTAAACCCTTTTCAGACCCAAAACAGGACTTTAACATATTTCTGCAGTGATGAAATGTGACTCTGGATGGTTGTTGCGCTCCGAAGTTCAATCAATCTCGGTGTGGTGCTCCAGTATGACACTGGAAACAGCTGGTTAGCTTAGCCCGTAGCAAAACAACTGTAGAGAGGCTTCCCAGCACCTCTATGGATCATTAATTATCTGGGTTGTTTAATCCTTGGAAAACCCCTAACGAAAAAAGAAATCCCAACGTTTTGTGGTTTTACGGAGCATTACGTCCAAGATTATTCATCGGTTTCCACAATTCTGCTCCACGCTGTCCAAGAAATATCCTGGCGCATTAGCCTATCGCATTACTGTAGAAGCCCCCAGTGTAATTGTAAAGGATTCAAGCATGTGATAGATTTTTGTTAGCTTTGAAGAGGAACAAGACGAGGTGTTTCCCCACGTTCCTCCTCTTTGTTCTCGGCTTATCTGCTTGGCTTTGCGGGACTGGCATTAATCTCCTCATCAAAGAATAGTCTTGTTTTCTTTAAAAGGTTTATTTACAATAGTTGGGGGAGAGGTCAGCGTTTGCAGGTGGATCAGTCAGCAAATATTGTCCGAGGCTTCTGTCATATACATTTTTAATCATTGTTTCATTAGAGTGTCTGTAGTCTGTGGCTTTGAAGAGCCTTGTCTGTTATTAAAACAAGTCTCTCTCAGACACACACACACACACACGCTCGCACGCACGCACGCACATGTGCCAAGTGGACAAATCACACCCAGGGGATTCGGACGCATGCAATTAAGATTATGATCAATGACAAGTCAATCATGTCAGCCTGTTCCCCTCTCCCTTCCCCAACTCAGCAATTATTTTCCAGCTGGTGGGGTCTGCCCTGGACCGTTGTCGGAGACATTAAACTCCTCTTTTTCCATCATCCCCCCCCCCCCCATGCGTGCCTCCATGGCTCCTCCTCCTCCCCCCTCTCTACGTTCCTACCCCCGAGCGGGCTGCTCAGTCCTCTTGCGCTCCTGCTGGTCAAGGCGGCGTTTAGCTCCGTCAGTCACGTCTGACAGCTCCGGGCTTTCCGCCATTACCCTCTGGCCTCCCAGCCGTGTTAGGTCACGTGGCCCCCCCTCACATACTGACACAAACACACCATAAAGAGCGATGATGGGGATGGGGGGGGGGGGGGGGGGGGGTTTACTGTTCCCCACAGGTCTGAAAGAGCCTCAAATGCTTCTATGTGCTCCTGTATTTGCCAGACGTGCACAAATGTAACTTCCTATTGTTTTAGCCTGTTTTTGACCTGTGTGGAAGATCAGAGAAGAGAAGCAGCATCTGTCCTCTTGTTCTCGGCTCTTTCATTGGTTTTAATTGGCAGCTCGCACGCTTCCAGAGTTTCTCAGGTACATCAGCTGCAAAGAATAATGGCGTCCTGCGTGCTCGTGTACGTTTCAGAGGCTCGTGAGCTCGGTCGTGGCCATTATTCACCACAGAAAGACTCGCGGGCCTGCCAGCACAGGCGCCGCTCCTGCGCTATCTGAGAGCAGATAAAGGAGGCAGGTGTGAGGAGGAAATTAATGTAAATCCATCAGTCTTCAATTAGAGCCCTGCCCACACCCAAACTGAAGGCTCCAGCTCAGGCCAATCAGAGCCCAGCCCAGTTCGCGGCCCGGCCCCACCTGCATGGAGACGACGGCGGCCCCCACTGTGCAAACACTCAGGAGCTGCACCGTGTTTTAATGAGGAGGGAGCGTGTGTCACCCGTGAGTCGCGCAGGTGCGAGCAAAACGTGCATGCGTGGCCACATGTGCCCCCTCCATGAGGCTGCAGCAGTCCTGCGCGCACGGAGGCGCGGGGTCACAGACTCTCCATGGACTGCGGGTGAGGTGGGGGCGGGGTAGGGAGCCGCAGTTTAACCTAATTTGGTTGTAATTACAAAGACAGGAAGTCCACCTGCCACACATACGGCTGCGTTCCCCTCCTGTCGCAGGCGGTCCGGGGGGGTGGGGGGTGAGAAAGGGGGCCCTGGCCCGCACCGCTTCTCTTTTATCTGGCGTCCTTCTCTGCGGTACCAAAAGGCATGTCATCACATAGAAGGCACAGCCGCGACCCAGCTGAATGCTTTAAATAACTGCCAGCAAATATTTGAAAATCAAATCGTGGTGGAGCGATAAGGAGGGTTTTAATGGGGCTCTGGGAGGCTTTCAAATGTCAAAATAAATGTTATCTGACAAGAGCAGAACAGTTCTCACGTGTCGCACAAGCAGCGAATCTTCAGTCAGCGCCGCGGTTGGTTTTAGTTGGGTTTGTTCCGTGTGGTAGCCACAACAGCCGGGCACGGAGAATTTGTAGTAGCAACATAAAGCCGACGGCGTGATGGGAATGGAGCGGTTTCGTGACCCAAGGATGCGCCGGCCAGATGTTATTCATATCTGGCTACATGATCTGGAGTCTGTTGTGACTTCTGGAGGTGCACGTGCAGGTAAGTGTGCACGTATGGTGAGTTCACAAGCCTTTGTTCTTTTTTTTTGGTCAATTATTTAAGAACGTTTTTAAAAAAAGACTGAATCTTCATTTTCACCTGAATCTGCCCCCTGAAGGTTCAGAAAGCGTCTGCAGAGTGTTTGTGTTATTGTGTTTGATGTTTATTTAGATTTGTCTCAGCAGCTGGCTGCTCACACAGCAGGGGGGATCCGCTGTCAGGACCTGGTTGAGGTGGTTCCTATTTCCTGTGCCTTCCGGACTTCTCCCCGGGGAAGTGCTTCAGGTTTGTCCAGCTCGGAGGAGATCCCGAGGCAGACCTGGAGGGATTACATTTCCCCTCTGGCCCTGGAACACCTCGCGTTCTCTCTCTGGACCCAGATAGGAGAGCTGGACGAAGGGTGGGCTTCCTTTCTGACCAGAGCTGGACAGACATTGGAGAATGGATCAGAAAAGCTCTTTGGTCCAAATTATAATAGGGGCAGTCCAGGTGGTGAAGTGGGCTCAGAGCGGAACACCTGTCACACAACAGCCCATCAAAACATTCCAAACATAAAATAAATCATTTTAGCCACTATTTTTGAAATATAAAAAATGTAAAAATTGCACAGTGGTGATTTTAATTTGTTTCGTCAATATAGCCTTTTCAAGGAACCCCACATAATAAGCACAATAATCATCTCCAAAGGCTAATATGACCTAATATTTATTACATTTCTGCCATTTTCTCTAATATTTGTATTTAGCACTTTAAAAGAATCCACCTGTGCTGCACCCAGACCCTGTCTGGGCTGCGCTAACACACACGGCTACGTCTCCTTCCCTCTCCAGAGCCTGTGAACAGGCTGCACTTACAATCTGCATCAGATTCTTCTGTTACAACAACCTTTCTCAATAAATGTAGCAGAGTAACCCGTGAAGCCTACTTTAGCTCGCTTCTGTTGGGTCTTATCAGCCCTACTCGATTACACCGTTCTGTTAATGGCAGCTTCTGTCAACATAAAGCTCAAACAAGGAACCTGATTGTTCTGCTAATGTGTTACTTCCTGTTGGAGTCACCGCTCCGGAATGGAGCCTGCTGGCTAACGCTGGAAGAGAATCTGGGATCAGAGAGATCACAGACAAGCCAGGGTTTCACCTAGCAACGGGCTAGCAAAAAAGCAGACCACTCAGCTTCTGCGGCCCAGGATCCAGGAGATGGATTTCACCAAAACAAGTGGAGGGAAACCGACACACTTAAGAGCCTGGTGGGCCGAAAGAGAGGAAGCTAAACGTCTCTGGTTTACTTGCATGACCTTTTATCAACATGCTAACACATGCTACAAATAATATGACACCGCATGTGTAATTTTCTGGAATATTTCACACATCAGAAATGTGGCGCAGCAGTACAAGTTGCCACTTTTTTTGGAGCTTGTGCCTCAACTTTTGGATTTACTCTGCTCTGCTTTGATCTCACGGCATTTAAACCAATAGCATTCAAACAGGGTGATGACTGGAGCCGAGGCTTATGGGAATATCTATCCTGCTCTACATGCGGGGGGGTGAGGCAAAGTAGTGTAATGATGATGGAAAGGCAGTGAGACCAGGAAGTGAGTAGAAGGTGGTGTGATGGGGGGGGGGGGTCGTCTCCTTGGCAGGGAAAGTGCCGCGTTGTTGCAGCCGTACTCCTTTTTTCTTGACAATCAGGAGTCAAAGGTCAGGGTCCAGTTGGTGCCGTGTGAGCATTGTTCAAGAAGTAGTGGGTGAAGAGTAGCAATAAAGCCGCAGGCTTCAGATCACACACACACACACACACACACGCACACACACACACACACACACACACACACACACACACACACACACACACACACACATCCCTACAATCACATTGTCTGACGCATGACCAAATTAGATAAAAAATGAAGCCGAATGGGTGATTTGTGCCGGGAATAATTAGCTGAAACTCCCTTGCATCACTCTTGATTACAAGGAAGGGAGTTTAAGGAGAAGATCCCAGCTTTAATGGCACACTGCATTAGCAGTTAAGCCTCATTTCGCCGGTGAAGAGCTGTGGTGCTCACGTGCCTTGCCTGTGTTGGCGCCTTGCGTCACTGCGAGGAGCGACCACGGACAGGCTGGTGCAGCGGGCCCGGTTCTGGTCCTTTCCTCCAACTCCCTGAGGAAGACTCTATCTCCTGAAGTTATGTTTTGCAAAGTTAAAAACTCACTGACCATCTGATTGACACCCTGGTGCTCCGAGAAGTGGCATATATTTATTTCCAGCGAGTGATTGAATCAAATTTGTCCTGTTTTTAACTATGTTAGGGGGAGGGAAAAAAAATTGTTTGGCGGATGCACGGCGCACGCTGGTGGCTTCCCGGAGCCAAAAGCACTTTATTTATGTTTGGATGGCAGCGGGTGTTCAGTTCTGCTTGGCACCCATGCCGTACTGTGGTCTTTGGCACCTCTTTGCCTCCCTCTTGTCCCCTAACGTGAACTTTCCCTATCCCCAATCTACACCAGTACATAAACATGTATGTATGGGGCTATAGGGCGCGCACATACACACGTATTCATCCTCATGCTTGTTTCTCTGATCTACAGTTTAGAGTTTCTGCGCTGAATAAAAGCACCAAGCTGTGGCTGCGCTTTGTACCGCATAAATATTTCACCGACTCTTTTAATCTCTTACTTTTCTCTGCTAATTAGATGTGAGATGTTTTTCAGAAAGTGGTTTTGGAATTTAAACTAATCCTCAGTTCACCCAAGGTCACGCCGCTGTCGAGCAAAGAGATCCAAGAAGAAGTAAAAGAAAAAAACAGAAAGTCCATGAGTTAAGATGAATACGTACGCCAGCAGCTAATCTTCTACTTTGTGATTTTTGCTACTTGAAACTTGCTTAAGACGTCACATGCGGGGCACGAGTGACTCATGTAGTCATGCCAGCCAAGTGCGACTTCTAATCTTCCCTCGGCTCTGCTTGTGCAGGAGCCCAGCGCTCTGCCAGGGCGTCTGACTTCAGCCATTCCAGAAATTCCGAGCTGCAAGGTCGCTGTGCATCTGCGGCTAAACCCAGGCTCTCCTATACGTCCAACAGTCTCATTTATTATTGTTCCTCCACCTTTCAAGTGTTTTTTCATGTCACCTCCCAACACCGGCCGCCCTTTCCTCGGTATATAAATATATAATTTATATCTCATATATTTATAAACCGAAGAAAAGCCAGCCGCCTTAAAAGGAAGCGAGGCCTTTCTTCCTCGCGCTGGAGTCTGCTGAAGCTCAAACCCAGTATCCGTAGCCTGGATTTGCTCAGTCCGGGGGCAGCTGGCGTAGCGGCGGGCTGAGAAGAGAGTGATGCTGGTCAGGCGGACGGGGCATTCTGGGCCAGATAACAGCTGATACTGGGACTAATTTGGTCATGTGCAGGGCTGCCGGATGACGAGTGGCTGATAAAGGAAACATGGTCGATAGACTGCCGGGCGGCTGGAAGAGGATGTGAACTCTCTCCAGATCCGAATGTCCTGACCCCGCCTGCGTGCCCGCCCGCTAGTGCACCATCTTTACGAGAGGACTGGAGACGGGACCGGATGGTGGGACGCACTCGTATGTTGTAGTTGACCAAAGGGCCCGACGGACACGCAGTGGAGAGCATTTAGAACCTCAGATCGATGCCAGTCCCTGATGGCGGAACTGCTGGGCTGGAGACATGCTGCGAACATGAGCAGTCTTGGCCAGCAGACTACGCTTGGAGCAGAGGCACAGTCTGAGAAGTCCTGCTGGGGTCATATGGTTCCGACAGTCCTGGTCTGTTTAGGCTAACACAGAGCCTGTTGCTTGGCCTAAAGAGGGATAGGCAGAGCGATCGTGTGTGTGTGTCTGTGTCTGTGTGTGTACAGTAGATTGGCTCCCGGAAGAGCGGCGGTGGCTCCGGCCTGCAAGGAGGCTGCTGGGAAATGTCTGTGTCACTGGTGTCACCCAGGCTAGGCAGATACACAGAGCAGCAGTCACGGACACATTCTTGGCCCGGGCCGATCTCCAAACACACCCGCTCCTCACTCGCACTTTCAAGCACCCCTTCTGCTTCCTCTCCCTCTCACTCGCAGATGCTCTCTGTCTTTTCCTCTCTCGATCTGTCTCTGACACCAAACACGCAGTTTCTCGCCGTTTTTCTCACCCGAAATCGGCTGAGCGAAAAGCGATTGACAGGCCGACATCAGAGCGTCACAAAAGCACCCAGAACCCTTTGTTTCCAGGGGGAAACCAGTTTTTTTAAAATGCTCCTTTGAGAAAATAATCAGAATGCCACAGAATCATTGTATTGAGGCAACTAGCTTGGAGGGATTAGCTTTATTCATTACATTTTGTCGTCATTTGTTTTGCGTTGAGCCTAAAAAGGCTTGGAACCCTCTCAGTGGTGTGCAGACAGAGAGGATCCAAATGAAGACGACTAGCACCCCCTTTTGAAAGTGCACACACCAGAACACAACGTTTCCGTCGCTCTCTCCAGATCAGGACGGAGGAAACAGGCGAGCTGTGCGTCAGCCGTGCAAATCTGGATCTTGCTGCTAAAAAAAATGATCAGATCGAGCGACGGCTGCATCGGTGATTAATTGGGATTAAAATGTTTACGGCGGAAGGCCGGAAAGGACGACCTTTCATGCGCAGCGTGTGTGTGCGGGTGTGTGTGGAGAGCTTGAGAAAACAACGGCTCAGCTTTGATTAATGTGGATTTAGGAGTCTTACAGCTCATAATTCACACACTGGACAAAACATATTTGGGTAAAACCATAAGTCCCCTCAAATATGAAAAATGGCTCCAGGAAAATGTGTGCTCGTGCTTATTTTCCCACTCAAATGTGTGTTATTATAAATAAACATGGACATTTTAACAGATCGTATTAAAGCTTTTTATGGCTGTCATATAAAGTCTTATATCGACTGTATGAGACCAGGAGGTTATTGTTGCATCTCTTATTGTTCTTTTGTTGGTAAACCAAACAAAACCAGCTGATCCGAGTGCTGCGATTGTACCGGACCCCCGCGGGTCGACCACCCACACTCTGCATCCATCATGCCAGTCATTGTTTAAGCATCAGAACATACATCCGTGCCCTCATTCATGCGTCCGTCCATCCATAGATGAATGCTGTGCGCGCAGCCAGGCTAATTTTCCAGCCCGAGCCCCTGGAATTAGAGCTCTGACACCAGAGAGCGGTGTGGGAGAGAACCGATAAGCAGCTCAGCCTGGATCAGCGGTGGCAGGAGGGGAGCATGGGAGCTCCTTACAATCTTCCTTCCACACTATCTTCCATTTATACCCTCACTTCTCCACTTCTCTATATATTTATCACATTTTCCTTAAATCCAACCCACCCCCCCCCCCCCCCCCCCCCCCATGCAAACACGCGTCAATCTGGCTCAACTCTATACCTGCCCCCCCCCCCCCCCAGACACACACAGACAGACACACACTCCCCACACCTTCTCCCCTTTGTCTTTCTGCTCAGAGTTGGAGGTCAAAGAGGAGAAAGGGGGTCGGGGAGCAGAAAGAGAGGGAAAAGGGGGAGGGCCCGGCGAGCGCGGCGCCGGCCGGTTGGTCGGTGGGTCAGGTGCAGCGCCACCAGTGATCATTAGGGTTACAGCTGCCCGGCCAGATTGTGTGCTGCCTGTACCAGGCGAGATGTTTTGCCCAGGGAGAAGAGCGAGCATCTGTCTGTTACTCCCTGTAGACAGCAACCTCCTACCAGCCTGTCCAACTCAACCCAACTAGTAACAAGGTCACCCAACTCTTACTTTCTCTCACTCGTTGACTCACGCACGCCCACTCTGAACTCCTCTGCACTTCTTTTCCTGCTCTGCGGGCAAGTCCCTGCTTGCAGGAGGGCCTCTGCTGCAGTGCAGACATAAAAAAAAAGAAGAATTCGTGATATATTTGAACAGAAACAAGTTCTATGTGAGCACAAAGCTAATGCTAATGCACGTAGCATCCAAGAGCAGTTCCTGCTCTGGCCCTCGCAGGCCATTTATTCGTTATCTGCCCTCAATGTTAATTGCATAGTTTGATGCCTGTTGATAATGGGACACTTTCATCATAAGAAGCTTTATGAAAAGTCATTTAAAGAAATGTTCCTACATCCATTGTTCCCTCTAATCTTATCTAAATACGGCAAAATTATAATTATGCTCAAAGACCAAAGGGGACTTTTAACTCGATGCTATACAATAATTTTCTGGCTCTGTTTAAAGACTGAGAGACTGGAGAAATCTCCATCTTTAACTGCACCAATGAAATGTTGTTTCTTCCGTTGTATTTCAGAAGTTAAAAGGAAAAACTTTTGGCGATATGGTCACTGTAAAGTGATGTGGCCTTTTCTCCAGATGCAGCCTCTCAAACAGCAAATCTGAAATGATTCTAATCATCCAGTCTCATTAATCTCGACAGGCGAGCTGGGGCCACAGCTGTTGGAGCCACAAATCAGCCGCTGACAGCTGGAGAAACTTTAGCATTGAGACAGGGATTGAACGGCATGATCTGTGACATGGAAAAGGAAGAATATCGTATCTGAGCAGGGAGCCGCTGCCACATGGAGGAAAAATGTATTTCTCGCTTTATCACAGGTGGAGGCTGGTTGTATATTTGCTAGATAAAAAAAAAAAAGTGCAAAATTACACACTGGTTATCTCACGGAAGCTTTCTGGACCTTATCTTCCAGCCGGGGTTGCACAGGTTCCTTGGTGATGTGGGTAGCCTTGTTATCGCTCCCGTATATAATCCTGGGGATCTCCAGAGAATCAGATCAGGAGTTTTCGCCCCGTTTGTCCGCTCACACGCACAACGCACGACCTTTAGTGTGGTGTGCGTTCATAAACTTTGGAGATAGTCAGGGTAGTTTGAGCAAGAGGTGACATCCTGGAATCATATTTGTGTTATTTACTTACTTAACCAGGCTGACAAACCCACATTTTAAATGTCTGCTGGGTTGGGGTGTCCTGGTACTCCACACCACCTCCATGTGAGTCACAGGGGTCCGATAATTCGAGGCGTTAATGGGACGTTTGCCTAGCACGCGGCTAATGTGACATTGAAAGGGTCTCTGTTTAAACGCCAGGACAAAGGCTCTGCTGTGTGCGTTCACATCATGAGTTAAACATCAGATGGTTTCGATGCAGAGATCCTCAGATGGGTGATTTCTTCTCTGGTCGGGAGCCAAACGTCAGTATTGTGTGATAAGCCTTTGACGTAGTCTGCTGATTGACTGCTTTGTGTGATAAGTGCTAATCTCTCTGATCTGAGCTTTGTCCATAGACAAACAGGAACAAAAATCTTCCGCAGTGAACAAATACCATATGGCCTCTCCTATTATTCAAACACGGCCCTTTTTCGTGTGCAGCTACAAACAGTCTCACTCGTATCGCAGGAGCTGTATGACAGGACATTTATCAAGATGTTCAGTTAGGAGGAGAGGGTAAGAAAGGAGAGAAATCTTGATTTTGACAGCATCATCTGCACTGTCTATGACTATAACCTGAATGAGACCGGCCGGTAGCGAACAGAAATTAGCCGGAGCAGGTGTGACACCAACTTTCTGCCTCACAGGAGACGACGAAGCCCTTGGTCAAGGGCGCAGCACCTGGGCCATTGTTTTAGCGCACAAAATGGCTTTTAAGTGCAAATTTCCACTTGGTCCTAAAGGAGAACTGGCCTCTGCACTTGCTTTACTCATCTCCAACCGACATGTGATCCATCCTCATCTGCATAATGGGCAGAATGGAAATGAGGGGCCAGCTTTGTCAGGCCAAGACAAAAAGAAGAAAGAAAAACCAGAGGGAGACTGATGCCATTCTGTTGAACTGCATCTGTCCGACACAAAGGTGTGACATCTTGAGTCTCATTTGACCACTTTTAATCATGATCAGAGGTTATATTGAGCTCTCGCACCCTGGGTTTGACAAAGGCCTCTTAAGTGGCCCTAAAACTGAATAATCAAACCTGTGGGCCGATGACTGAACTGGATGTCTTTATGCCTGTTTTAATTAGATTAACATTTAGATTCATTTCATTTTTCACCGCTATGCGATTGTCTTGTTTCACAGCCACGTAAACCTGAATATAAGCTAATGGGGCCATTGGCTTAGCATTAGCCTTGTAGACGGCTGGATCCTTCCATTAAGTGTGGTCCATTAGACTGAATGCATTGCTTTGTGTTGCATCACATGTTATCACGTGTCTGTCCGTCTGTCTGACAAGAGCTCAACAGCTCAGGACTCGGGTGCTGGGTTGGGTTAATCCCCACCATGAAACTGATTCTTCCGCCCAAGTGTAACTCATCAAAAGTTGGTCTGTCCTCAGAGGTTAGACCGAGGTCAATCGTTCCACAACGTTTCAGGATTTGTTGGCCGCTCAAGGCAACAGGAAGAGACGCTGTTATTTCAGTACAAAAACTCACAATCTTCGTGTGAACCAAAATTTCTATTGCTATTGCTGAATTCTAGCTCCCTTACTACCATAAACTCAACAATATCATCTGTCATTACTGAATTACCTAAGTTATTGGCAGCGAACAGACCAGAAGGCATAACAAAACTGAAAGAGACGACCTTTTATTTGTGTTTTATTCTTGCATGACTCTTGCATGACTTCTTGCATGACTTCGTGCATGACTCTGCAGCTGCATGGCCTCCCCACCACCTGCACGTGTGGCTGGGACTCCAGGCTGTCACCACTGGTGCTCTGCACACAGCAAGACGAATGCGGCCCACGTCTACTTCCAGGCACCCTCGTGGTGACTCATCTCTCTCCTGCTAACCGCTGCAACTGTTTATTGCTGTGGGCTTCTGTGACCTGCAGAAAGCAACACACACAACAGACCGCGACAACACACTGCACCCTTGGTACTAGCCGCATGCATCTCGGTGCTTGAAATGACACACGGTTGTAAACATCGCCTCTAATTAACGATTGAGGAATTTTAGCATCCATCATTAAGAGCTGTGGCTCCTTTTTGTTTTACAGGGTATTTTGGTTTCATAGTATTACAAGCAAAGAAAAAGTGTCTTCAAAATTAACATTTTGACAAAATAATTCCTCCTAAAAGCCCTTTAGTAAAAGGGAGATTTTTTTCTTCTTCTTCCTGTTTCCTGTTGGGAGACATTATAAGATTCTATTTCCAATAAGCCTTTCCTTGCCTTGTTGGCACATAGGCACAAAGGTATTTTCATGGATTTAATCTTCTTGAGCTTTTTAGAACCTTACATGGACAGACACACAAAGAAGCAAAACCCTGTCGCCTTGTTCTCTGCGAAGGTAGATTATCTGTGAATGCGCGGGGAGATTTCTCGGGGGATGCTTTGGCGCCGTGTAATAAAACTCAGAGAGTACTCCCTTTGCCAAGCGGAGACATCTGGTCACCTTATCACAGATAAGTGGGGGTTAGTCCTGGCATCTGCTAGAATTAATCCATTTTGCAAACACAGTTATCCTAATCTTCTAAATATGTCATTCCACAACTTTACAAAGATGCAGATGTGATTTCTGCCGTTCTGTCTTCTGGATGAGATCGATTCGCCGGCGCCTCGGTGAAGTCTGCGGAGAAATAAGATGGTGACGGAGTAAAAGACAAAAACACCAGAATGGGTGTCACAACCTGCACCTGGCCAACTGTTCGCCGGTGCCCAGTGTGGTCTACAGCTAACCACCTAACGTCCCCGCATGAATATTCATGGGGGCGGATTCCTCTTTTGTTGCCTGCCTAGTCAGCAGTCACAGAACACATGGTGAGTGTTGGCAGCGCCAGGCCTAGGTAGAGGGGCCGTGGACGGAGGCAGTGGCAGGAACCGGGACCTGTGAGGCTGACTGACATTTCCATCTGTGGCGAGGCCTGGTAATTATCGGGGAGAGAAGCGCCCGCAGCAGCGCGCCATCTGCTAAGGGAGATGGCTCAATGAGGTATGAGCACGAGCGGCACTCCGTCGGGCCACTGCCTGCCTCTGACATGAGGGCTCGCATCTGCTACCGAGGAGCTGGGCTGCCCAACGCAGCCTGCCCGCCTGGCTGAGAGAGGGGGCTGACAGGAGGGAGGAGAGCAGCCAACCCCCACTTTCCCTCCCCAACAACTCCCTGACCCCCTCCACCCTCAAAATCACCCACTGCCACCATTACAACCCCTGTCCTGCCAAAGGCACACTCGAAAATCTGCAGAGCTCCTTCTAGTACCTTACGTCTCAGGTTGGTTGCAAAGGATGCTTCGTGGCCATTTTACCTGCTGTCATGACAACCTGAGTGATGGGTGAAGAGAGGATGAATGGACCAATGATTGTTTCCTTGTTACCTTCTGACCAATTTGTGTATCCCAGCAGTATACACACACACACACACACCCTCACATTTCTGTCTTTGTGCTACCACATTTCATAGACATAATGCATTTCCCAGCTCCTAACATCCCATTTACTGTAACTCCCCAACCTTAACACAATTTAACCTAATCCATATCTTAACCCTCAAACAATCAAGTTGTTGGGACCAGCCAAAATGTCCTTTAATTACAAAAATGTCTTCGTTTTGCTCGTAGTATGAGTATTTTGGTACTCAGCGTGTAGTAAACGCGAGGAAACACACATGCACATACCTCTGCATGCCACTGTACCCCTCATTTTTCGCCCAGCGTGCTCCATTCAGCTGCGACCGCTTTATTAAGTGGTACCCACAGACCCAGGCGCACACTCGCACGCTAACATCCCATTAACAGCGAGCGCAGAGCAGCAGCCCAACACCCACTGAGGATTTAAGATGGCTAACTACCGAACAGGACAGCTGCGTGCTGCCGCTCCGTGTTTCTCTGTTAGTTGTGCTCCTCATGTGCACATTAAATGTGTTGTGGTAAAAATCTGAAGCATTTAGTTGAGTTTAAGGTGCTTTGAGACATATCTTACCTAGCTACTTTCCTAAAATCTTATTACTAGCTCCTCTTTATGCACAAATTTAGCTTTGGTGTTGAGCCGTTCCTCTTTTCATAGAAAGACAGCAAAAAAGGTGATAAACATGCTCCTGTTGTTGAGATTAAAAGTGTTGCAGCGGCTCCTCTGCCGGAGTCGCTAAATATAAATTTGCTTCCTCCTGTTTGAGGTTCTCAACATCTGTCAAGACCGTGACAAGTAGTTGTGGAAGTTGGTTTCTCCTTTTGTGGATGGCTGTTTTCATACCGCATCACGACTCTTGCATCACTTAGCGCCACTTGAGACGTACGCTAAAGCAAAGGAAGTAGGAGGGGCGGAGAGAGGTAGAGATTAAGGGGGGCAAGGGAACAGGAGAGGAGTGCATCTCTTCATCACAGGATTTTATCTGACTGTTTGGACAGATTGGTAGAATTCAAAATGCAGCGGGGGCCTGTGATGTGGCAATAAAGCGTTTTCCTTTGATCCCGCCTCACCACGTTTCTTTTTTCTCCCCTGCACATGTGCACGTCAAAATCAATTAGATCAACTCTGGAGAGGCGAGGCAGCTGTGCATCCCGCACAAACCTCCGCATCGCCTCAGTTTACCAACAATCTGCTTATTATTGTCACCATCAACTCACCGGTACCAACTCCGACGCAGACGGGCCACCGACTTCAAGGTGCGTCAGAGATGAAATGATATACAAATAGAAGATCCATCTCGACACGCAGAAACTCACGCACGCATCGCAGCCCCAGCTGTCAATTACCTACCGAAAAAAACCTTCTTTGGTAAGGAAAAAAATTTGAATTTCACCCCCCTGCAGTTGGAGTGGCTTTTTCAGATGTCGTGGCACTTATGAGAAATTTGTGACAGCATCAACAGCGCCTATTCCCTATTCAGCGGCATTAACTCTGTGCCATGTGTCTAACAAACGGAGGCCATTCTGGAGCCCTTAATGACAAGGCTGCTCCGCTCCTCTCCTCTCCCCCTCGCTCTTTTCAAATTGCTCTCTAAATGAAGTACAGCTGTGTGGACCAGGTGCTGCCATCCCCCTTTCAGAAAGAACAGGAAATTATGAAATCCCCAAATCCTTCACAAATGGCGAGCAGGAGGCAAGGTTGGAGAACATGGGCTCGGCTTGCCGGGTCCGTAGGTCGCAACTATGATTCCGTTCATCCTCCCGACCCTCCATCCACCTTACTGCTGACGGCACAATGGCAGATTCACGCATGTACGTCATCTTTTTTGGCAGATCTTTTATCGTAGTATCCTGGTCCTACTGGATGTGGAGGCTTATCGCCACAGATTTCTCATCAATTATGAATTTTCCTGAAAGGTTAAAACGCACCCATTCCTCTATCGGAGCTCTGCTTTCGCTCGCCAGGCAACAGGAAAAAAAGCACCACTGCCGAACTAGGCCTCCTGCTCAGGAGACTGTCAATGCGCAGCTGTCAATGTCTCAATAAAGCCCCCATATCCATAATAGACAAAGCACTCATCAAGCCTCTGCTTCATCTGGTCTCCCAGATGCCCCATCACCAGGGGCAAATCCCATCCAGGACTGAGCCGCCGCACCACACAGCCAGATGTGAGCTGGCAACATGGCCGTGGGGTCAACACATGGCAAAGGTAGAGCCGATAAATGAATTATACTCTGATTATCATAAATGTGGCATCTGAGTGCGCCGCTTGCATCCGTGATAGCTGAGAGGGAGACACAAAGGTTTGGGTTTCATCATGTCAGAGAAAATGCCCCACGCAGGACTCTCATAATGACGTAAATATAACTCAAACTTTGTCGGAAAAGGCGCTACCATGATGGAGCCAAAACGCATTTAGGATTCTTCCAATGATTCCATGCCATATGCCCTGTATTTGTACATAATTCCACAATGTTCTAGGTCGCTCCCCGAAACGTATTCTGTTTCGTCACATGCCAAAAAGACCTTTCCCCCCCCCCCATCCCTCCCTTCTTCGGTTCAGCACGTTTGCGCATGGTATCTGGCCGCCCTGGCTCCCCGTCTTCCCCTTTAAAATGCCATGCCAACTTCAGAGGACCCAGGTGTATGGGTCCGTTATCAATTCCACTAACAAGCGTGCTTACTGGGATCACAGGATGCGTCGTGGCTCGCTTTAAAGTCCCTGTCTGTAGCCAAGGCTGACCTGAATTGGAGACATGAGGCCCCCTGCTGATAGCAGCCAACCTCTGATGGGCAGTCCCTCTCCTAGACTTGGCCAACACTCCGCTCGGGAAAGAGGAGGGGAGCGAGGAAGAACTCTTTGAAATGCTGGAGTTCCATGAAGAATTGAGAAGCAGGACAGAATCAAAGGCTTCTGATAAAGGCGGGAGGGAAATATATATATTAAATATATATATATATATATATATATATATAATCAAGGCTCAGTGTGCAGGCCTTTCACTCTTATGTCAAATTGTTTTTCCGATTTGTTAATTTAATATTGAAATGCATTTTTGTGATTGCAATTTTGTTATATTTGCTCATCTAAAAATTCAATTTACGTGCACGCATGATTATGAGCAACGTGGGCCCAAGTGTGTGTTGCTCGGCTCGCGCTGCTTCTTGCATTGGTTGTGATGATGGCAGCTGAGGGCTATTATGTCCAGGTGGCCCAGAGGATGCAAGGGCTTTACTGAGAGCTTTAGATACACACACACACACACACACACACACACACACACACACACACACACACACACACACACACACACAAGGAAAGCCTCACAGCTGCTGGGCCCTGCTGCATGTCAATTAGGGCGGCAGAGGATGTACAGGGACACATGGACATCCACACAGCGAATGTATAATGCATGATAGGTTATGGACTATATTGAGGTCCACCAGTAAATTGGATCCAGCAAAAATATATTTCCCAGCAAGATCACACACCTGAGGTCCTCGCAGGAAGGTGAGCTCAAAGCCAGTTGGCTTGTGATGTTTGAGCGACGCTCCTTGTTACATTCAGGCCAAAGTGACATTTAAAGCATCTGAACCGTCACACGTGGAGCTCCAACGTTCACTGTTCAACCACGCAGTTGAAAAAAGGATCCGTTTTAAAGCACAGTTCTCACTTTCGAACGAAAGTTTCCTCAAAGCAGCTCAGACGTCATGTGTGCTGGTTGGCGCATTATGCTGATTACTCTTGTGAAAATTGCATGTAGCAGGGGTGAAGGGGTCGACCGAGCTTCAGTCTGTTTTCATGTTTTGTCCCCCAGTAGCCAAGCTGTGGGTGTCTGCGTTCGAGGCGCCGTTCGCTATTGCCCTTGACAGCTCGGGGTGTAATTGGCTCACCGAGGTGATTCGGTAATCGTCTGAGTGACACCCGGCCCGGCACGTTTTGACATCGGAGGTGGATCTGGGGATACGGTGAGCTCGAAGTGCCAAAGAAACTAACCTTGTAGAACAACTGGCTCTACAGCGGGGGAGGCTCGAGACGCCCACGTGCGTCACACGATTGTAATCCTGCCTCCTCCTTTCCCCAGGTTGTAGTTCAGCGACCAAACTTTTCTCCTCTTCATCATCTCTATCACGCCTTCTTTGTCCTAACCCTTTGGCCCCCCATCTGTCTCCTTAACATCCCTACTCCGTCTCTTCCATCTCCTCCGCTCCCTTCATCTCCCCTCCACTCTTGGCGTAGCTGGTGGAGAGGAGGAGCAGCCCGTGCTCTTCTGTTCCTCAGGACTGTCCTCCTTGTGCAGAACACAGATGGTTATTATGGAGCTGCACATAAATTGATTATGTTGGAAATTAACTGTTGCTGTCAAAGGCAGCCGCCAACCTGTCCCACTGTGTCCCTGTGCCCGCTGATGCATAGGATCCAGCTGATGGACCAGATGTTTGCACAGTGCGCAGCTCCTTTTAAGGTCAGCACAAAAGTGTTGGAGGGGGGGGGGCACTCTGATTTCCATCTCTTTGTATTTCTAGCCCTTGGCCTCTTGTGCCGCGTGGTTTTCTTTCAAATGTCTTTTTGAAAATCGAGTGAAGCAGTTTCCCCGAATGTGACCAAGTTTTGCCGTTCTTCTTTTGTGAGGTTTTGATTTTGTGGGAAGATTCTGCTAAACTATTTACCGGGGGTTAAAGTAGGCCTTCCTTCAGTGCCAAAAGACCATGTAGTCTCTTCAAAAAAAACCCGCCTCTCCTTAAATCGGCGTGATGCGGGATTCCTGGCTGTGGCCTCGGGGGATGGGCAACACACTGCCAAACTCAGCAGAAGTCAGGTCTTAGGAGTGTCCCTACATTGTTTTCCAGGCCTGACCTTGATTCCGGGCCCATTCCTTCATGTTTCTGTATGCATGGCATAGTGCGAATGTCTGCCAAAGTCAGAGCCAAACAGATAAGACACACACACACACACACACACACACACACACACACACACTAGTACAAACACACCCAGCACACGGGCCAAATGCAATGATGAAGGTGCAACGTGAATAATGTATTTAATTTTCATTTTTCTCTCACGCTACGGTTGCTATGTTTTCAGTTGGTGAGGTCCGTTTCAGATTTATTCCAAATGTAATCAAATGATTAGCCGGCTTTAATAGCGACATGTTTGTGTTTGATTTAAAATTCCATTTAGTTTCCGCATTCATGAAAGCCGACATATTCTCTAACGTTAGATATGTTAATGCCTCTGTGGTGCAGACATCTCTGGAAGCATTTTAATTAGCAAACTGTAGCTCAGAAGATCAGTTAGAAAACCCAGAACTACCCAAAAGGCAGCTGGTCAGTGAACCAACTGAATCTTCTCTCAGGCCAGAGAGGCATAGTGACATGAATATGAATAGCAGCAGGTGATAAACAGAGTGGATTTCTGGAACAGGAGACTGTTTGTGACACATACCCCTCACACCCCAGATGTAAGCGAGCCGAGGAGGTTGCCACTCAATTTGACAGCATCTGAGCAGCTAGCTAGCAGCAACGATTGGATACAACAGCCTGGCAGCAAGGCAGTGAGTCAGAGATGACTTTATACGCAAAATTCAGTACCCAATTTACATGCTAGCTCATGAAATAGATCGGTTTAATGCGAGTTTAGTACAAGTTAAAACCTTAGAACTGTAATATTTCCACAGTGGATAACAAGGATTGGGATCTGTGCTTTGACTTGTGTTAAAAACCCAACAAAAGTCTCCAAGGAGAAACGTTAGACCAAATGAAAGTGCTAATTACTGAACGAGCACAGTGGTTGGAGATGTAGGACCATTTCTGGTCTGTTGGATCCCCTTTGTTCTGGGTACTTGTTTGCCACTGTGCATGATTAACAGAATTATCTGAACCTCAGCCAGTCCTTGGACCACAGTGTTACCGTCAAGGGTGAGTGCTCTCCATAACCCCCCCACCACCACAGTAAGGACAGGCTTGGGTAAGCCCAGGTGGGACGTGCTGGCATTTGGGCACCATCCACTGCAGGAGGGAAGGGGTAGATGGGAGGAGGGATTGTGGGTATTGAAGCCCCCCCAGCAGGCATAGGGCGGAGACCTGGTCCCTTTGCCAAGCCAGTGCTCTAGTTCTGGGTGGGGGGTGAGGGTATAAGGCCTCCAGGGGCCATCTTTGCTTGTCCTGAGTTTCATTTTCCATCTGGACTCTGCAGACAGGACAGTTGTGACAAGTTTAAAAAAAAAGGAAACAGTGTTTTGTATGTTCATGTAGTGCTGCTGGTTTGAATATTCATACTGAATAATATATTGACAGAACCTCCCGAACTGTTCATGAGCAATCAAGAAACTCGTACAGAATGTAAAAATGCCAGTTCACTGATAATGAACATCTGACAGGGAGCCTTTTATCATCATCAGACCTAAAACAAATGTCAAATTAGCGTAAATATTAGCATAGCATTGAAAATCCAGTTGACTGCTTTCCCAGTCCTCTCCCTCTCAGTGCTGAAATCTCTGCCCCCTCCTGCCTCTTTTTGTGAAATTATGGCCTCGGTTCTCACCTTCCTCTCATTACTGTGCCGTATGAGCGACTCAGCTGCAGCTTTTGTGATATTATAGCTATTTTACCTGGCAGAATGACATTTCACAAGCTCTTTGCCATCTTGGAGCTAATTGTTGCAGGACCAGAGAGAAAGAAATGTGGGGACGCGTGTGCAGCCGATGATAAGCACGGCGCCGTCACCCTGTTTGTGCTGTATAGGCCAACAGAGGGTTAGAAATTACATTTATCTTCACGTTTAACCTCAGCCCCACCTGCGGCCTAATGTTCTCCCCCTTTTCTGCCTCTTCCACTTGCTGAAATTCTGTCTGTGGCCTTTTATGGACTTTCCATAGTTTATGTTGCTTTTATGAACCGCCAACCTGCACGAGAAAGATAGGGCCTGCAATTAGGTGCAGCAGCAATATTTAGCTTAGCATAGGAGGAAATGATTAATGTGCAGGTACGGAACGTGGGAAGGCTGGTTCTCTGGATGCTGCAGCGTGTCCTGTCCAAATAATCTGGATTTATGCTTACAAAGACATTTACATACACGTTTAGCGTATGTGGAAATTTGTCTCAATGAATTTACGTTGATCTGTTAGAGTTGTGAAGGCCATTTATCAGCAGAAGGGTTCCCCCCACCCCCCCCAACCCCATATGAGGCGTTTTAAAAGGGAGAGCCGCTGCTGACACACTTTGTATCGATTCTGTCTGTCTGCTATTTCAGATAGCCACGTATAGAGTTTCAACAGAGAGAGAAGAAGGAGGGACGTTGGCAGCGGGAGAGCAGCTGCTTACCACTGCAAAAAGATACATTTCATAATGAGAACATATTGGTATTGATTCCAGGTTTGAATGGGAGCATAGATTTGATTGGGCCGTCATTACACTGCGTCTCTCAAGAACCCTAATGTGATCAGACTAAAAGCATGTCTAATGTTATCTAGCCATGAAAATGCTTTTTTTTTTTTTTTAAAATAAATCAAAATCTGGTAGCTAAGCCCATGAATGTCTTTGCAGAGACAGTAAAAATCAGAATGACGTTTGTCAAGTTTGACTAATGTAAAACTTGAAAATGCCGTTTAATTGTTATTTTTTAAAAGAGAATCAGATCACTAAATCTGCCATCCAAGCAGTTGAATTCCACACGTATGGAATACAGGGCGACACGTATCTGCAGCCCGGCAGGTTTTGAGGAGGCATGTCCACCTGCCTCTGTGTGGAACAGACTGTGGGATGTCTCTGCAGCGTCACTGGGTTTCTTCTGCTCTGTTCCTGTCAAAATACCCACAGGCCCACCCATCCAAGATGGCCTCTCTGCTTCCCACTTAGAGGAATAGCTGGAGTGTTTAAGTGTTTTTGTCGAGTCAAATGGCACCAGGCAGATGACTGCATGCCATTACCATAATTTACCCTGATGCAGGCTGTCAGGGTGCATCATCACCGGGTCTGCTTCTTCTTCTCGGTGATGCTTCTCCTCCTGTGAGCTGGTGGACAGGTATAGCTCCTCACAGTCTGCCCACGGAGCTTCACGGGAGTTCAGCTGGCTGCTCAGCACAAAGTTGGCCGGTTGTTCGGCGCCGGAAAAGTTAGCCCTGGCGCGTCCTTCCCTTCGTTGACAGCTGAGAGGTGATGAGTGGCACACTTCCTTCTGCCTGTTTGTCTCTCCATCCCCACCTGTCTCTCTTCGCCAAAGCTTTCAGAAGCCGCCCGAGCAAATCTGTCAGGCAGATGGGGGGCCGGCTTTTAGCGTGTCACACAGGCAACACAATCTGCGGCCCACAATGCAGTGCGTTTGAACCTCGCAATGCCCGAATGGCGAATCGATGCAACGCCACGCACGGCCCAGATTCTCTGAAGAATCCCTGTCTGCGTCTACCTTCTGTTGGGCTCCTTCAGAAGAACTCTGCATCTTTTATTTATCCCTTGAAATAAGGCTGGACCCTGACGAGAACATAGGGTTGCGCGCGCAGACACGCCGTCTCGCACGCACCCATATACACACCCCTGCGCAAATGGGCCTCCTTCTGTTGCCGAAAAAGTCGGCAATTATGGAGAGAGATGGGAGGGACAGTTGGGATTTGCATATGTCGTAGAGAGAAGAAACTACATCTCCCACAAGGCTCGGCAGTGGAAATGAACCAGCTGTCCATGGTTTGTAGATCAGATCCCATCCTCTAGATTACGAAATCACAGAATAATAAGGACCAAAAAGTTGTGGGCCACGCTGTTTGTTCCTCCTTTGTTGTTCCCTAGAACAGAAGTTATTTTGCTTCAGCTGCCTCCGAGCTGTTCGCCATGTGCCAATGTTTGGTGCTCTGTGCTCCACTTGTTCTCCTTCTCACACAGAAAATCAGAAGTGCTCCAGCCCTGCCCCTCCAAAGCTGTCATGTGAACTCCCGCCTTTTGTTTAATTTACATTTTGAGGCACAGCCCATCAATTCCCTGTCTTCCCTCTGCCCCCTGCCAACGCCACCACCCCAACACACCAACTGGCCTCATCAAAAATGCAGAGTTCAAACTAATTAGTGACATTTGGTCGTTTGTGAAACTTTTTTCCCCCCTCGCCAAGCTCCGCTTCTGTTGGCCTGATGCCTCACAAAACATTTCTGTGCACTCATGAAAAAAAAAAAGAATCTATGCCATAAGCTAAAGAGGTGTTGATGATAAGGTTATTAATTATCTATAGGTCAACCAGCCGTGTGTAGAACATCCCAGAGAATTTGCATTGCAGCCTGACAGCAAATGTATTAGCATGTTTCCATTGAAAAATATGACCTCCTGACATCATCTTAGACATCAGTAGCATAGTAGCATAACATGTATACGCCAACCATCGTTAGCATTTCTGGAAAAATAACAAATGGAAACATTTTTGAAAACTGCACAAATCATTGAACCACTTTAGATTTCATGCCAGGCCACTAGTTGGCAGCACGTTTGTTCAATGCAGAAACACTCGCGTACACACTCATTCATCCCACTTAAATATACAGTAGTAGTGTAGAATCTGCCGTTATACACACGTTGTTGTTGTTGATCTGGCACAGGAAGGTACTGTCAGGGTGTTTCCATGTAAACAGACAGCCAAACCTTAACCGTGGAAGAGTGCCCATCTTGTAATTTTCCCTCAGGAATTAAACAGTGCCTTGTTTACTATCCGGAAAAGTCTCAAATCCACACGCGCTTGTGTGATGATTTTCACGGTAAAGTTTCAGCGCATTCAAAACTTTGCTTTTGTCGCCAGCAGACATCTGTCTCGCCGGTTAAAAATAAACCATCAGTACGAAGGCAAACATCTGCGGGAGGAAGAAAAAACAAACGGTGTGATAAAACGGAAGCTTAATTAAACAGATAAGATGGCGGCGTGTGCAGAGGTGTCGCCGCCGCGTGCTCGGTGGGACAGGCGAGGGCCCGCGTGCAGCACGGTTTGACCAGAGCGAGGATATTTTTAACAGGTCGCTGTTTTTGAGGTGGCAGACAGATGCGCTGGGTACGAGTTTTCACTGGCTGATTGAGATCTGAGAGCTTTCCAGTTTGTGTGTGAGCGCGCGTGTTCCCACGTGTTATCACTGAGGAGCAAACCGGACTGGTTGGAAATCATCTTTAAGGTCATCCTTTTCAGCCGCGCATGTGAATTATGTCACATTAAGGCACGTGCTGTCCACAGTGGCTGCATTCACACATGATGCCCTGCTGGAAGTGCAAAAATGACCATGAAAAATCTGATCGTGACCTGATTTCTGGAGTTATCGGACCATTCAAGGGATCATTTAAAGAGCAAATGAGACAATTTAGATCAGATTAACACATCTATGTTTCTCTCCAATGCACATTAATCTGATTTATTTTGTTCTTACACACAAGATGTTTTGAAAATAATGGAAAGTTTGAGCCTATCATCCAAAAGAAATCCGAAAAATGGACTGCAGCTTGTAAGCCGTGTTCTGTGGCCATGTAAACGGGCCAATAAGCAGGCTGCGGGCGGATTTTTCTGGCGTTTGTTTCATGGCTGAACTTTGCAAAACAAATCTAAGAGTTTGATAAAAGGATGGCTGCAAGGCTGCGGGTTTTTGTTCCACTTCTCTCGGGCGTGAGGCGAGCACTTGAAAAACAGCAAATCCACAGAAGTGAGGAGCAGCGCAGGTGAGGGGAGGAGAGCGGAGGTAAAAAGCTGACAGCGTTAATATGGAACCAAAAGGAGATTGCAGCCTGGCAGTCACTCAAATCCTGCACCTGCACCTTTATAAAACCAGCCCTCCGGTGTGCCTCTCTGGCTCCCACACTCTCTTTTTGTTTCACTCTCCATGTGCTGCGGCTCGCGGCGTTGTCATTTTCGGCATGTTTTCCGTGCGCCTTGCACCGGGTGCTATGTGTTAATTGTGGCCATCCTTGGGGAAGGAGAGAACGATGAGGAGAACCTGTTCTGGATCCGCCGTGCCAGGTTGTGTGGTACGACTCAGCACGAAGCTACAGACACCTGGTCTGCCTGAAGGGCAGAAGAAAGGTAGACTTGGCTTCTTCTCTCCTCTCTCCTCATGCCCTCTCTTTGCTTCCCATTCGACCTCTCTCGTTCTCTCTTTCATCCCCCCTCACTCTTTTTTTTTCCCAGTCTCTGCTATCCTCGAGCTGGTGGAAACAGCTGCTGTACAGCCAGCACACTGGCATCCTATGCAACCAGCCAGGCCTTTCCCATCAATCATGGCAGAATGCTCACCACTGTTTGCAGGGAGGAACTTCAAACTTTCTGGGTCAGTGACTTTGAAACTAGTGTGTTTGCCAAAAGCCTTGGAAAAGCTGATAATGTGTCAAAAAGTGCAGTAGGAATGTGTGTTCTCAGGAAGTCTTGATCTGTCTCATCCATTAGGGAGCATGGAGTGTTTCACCAAGGCAACAGGGCCTCTCACAGGAGTGAGTCCACTGTGAGGAAAGTTAGGATTTAGGATTTTGATTATAGGTGTAGCAGGGGAAAAAATGAGGAAAATTAGGATCATTGTGGTTCCAAGAACAGAGAAGCTTGGTCATTCTCTCAAGGTTGTGAGAACAAGAGCAAAGTCAGCATATTTCTCCTTACGTCACATCGAACTCCTGCGTTAGGCCCCTCCCCCCGCGTCACCTTCTTCAGCTGTCTTTAATAGGATTATTTGAAGTTTTACGATTTCTTCTTGGCTATCCAGTGTTCACGCCAGTCAACTTTGCTCTGTTTTACTGCATTAGCCACACCCACTTCAAATTTCTGACCACTCAAACAATTGCTCTCAGACAACAAAAGGTTCGGCTGGAATTGTGCACAAGCTACATGCTGCAAAGGCCCCAGACCAAAAGAAAGAACAAACATTCTTGGTTCTTGGAGCATGTAACAGCCTTTATTTAGCCCAAACTCTAGGCTCCTACAGGGATGACTAAAGTGTTGCTATATGACACATCGGCACGTGCAAACGGAGAGTAATCGTGATAAATTTGTTTGCTCCCGTTCCCACCCAGCAGGTTGGTTTGGCCATCAGACTCATGGAGAGTAGTGTCCACAGCCAATGGTTAGCATCATATAATTAAGATCCATATCGGTTCGATGGCAGGCTGCTAGCTGCAGCCACTGTGGACCAGGCAGGTCCACTTCTCACTCTGAAGGTTATTGAGCTGTTTTAGAGACCATTGATCACAGCTCTGTGAAGTTTATTTAGCAACATAGTCACAGTCATATCAAATCTGCTAAAGCGAATGTATTATTGTACTGGTGGCCTTGGAATTATAGTCTCTTTTGTGTGCTTTGTTGCTGATTTCTGGCCTTTCCACTTAACTTCAAATGTTTGCCCTCAGCTTTGTGGCCATATGTGCACATGGTGGCTGAGTGATGAAAAAGTTTTCTGTTTTCATATTCAAGTCTGACATATTGAGGAATGGAAAGATGCTGGTGGAGTGCTTGTGGGCAAAGACAGTGACATACGGACACGGTCTCTCTCTCTCTCCCTTTCTTTCTCTGTCTCTCTCTCCCTCTCTGCCTCTCTCTCTCTGCCTCAGATATACACACATATGCACACAACTCTTGGTCAGCAGCACAGATGAGTTCTGGGAAAACAAGCAGCTGCAGGAGGAGGAAAGGACCATAAGGCTGGTCGGCTTGCCAAATTTCATCATCTATTATGGATTGCCTGAGATGCACACTCAGATGCAGCTAGGGGCATGTCTCACATTCACATGATTCACATGCAACCACCAGTCGAGATGCACTCGCATCTTCCACACACATACACACAGCTGGTATTAAATCCATTGAACTGTGTACGACCAAACCTTTCGGAAATAAAGTTAAATCTTTAGTGTTATATGGACACACTAATTCAAGCATGAGACATCCCGTCAACCATATTAATTCAGCTGGTAAAGTTTTCATTCTTACTACAACAGTTTTCAAGCCCAGAAGCCAAATCTCTTACAGTATGTGAGCGGTGCCAGTGAGTGTAGTGCATCATATCCACCGCTAGGGGTCACTGATGTCCATAACGCTGATTGATACGGCCCTTAAAAACAAATACAACAAAGAAGACGCACAGACTTTCTGGAAATGAGAGACAACAAGTAGCTTTTCATAGAATATAGAATAATAATATATATAGAATAAGTGAAAAACGTAAAAGAATATTATAACAGCAGCATGTGAGACCGGAGCTTTCTGGACAGGGATGGTTTATAAAGGCTAAACCTTTGGATAATCGTAAAATAAAAGGCTAGATATTATATATATCAAGCTTTATTTCGGTAAGTTCCTCATTAAAAAAGACATACGAACGTTAAATACATAGATAATACAGATACATTTTTAAAAATATTTATAAATAAATATACTGACTTTTTACACTTAACTTATTTGCAAACCCTTATTTTAACAAGGATTTTTAGCAAAGATACTGATGTTTAGTGTTTGAGAGTAACAGTTCCACTCCTCTGCATGTCTTGTATGGGTAAAGATTTGCCAGTAAAGCAGAAGTTTGACACTTGTGGCCTCTGGAAGTCAACAGAATTCATCCAGAGTGGTTTTAGGATGAACAAGCAGCTTTAGAAATCTGTCCTCAGCCTCTAGACACTGTCAACACTGTCGAACAAACTGTGCGACATTTAGCAATAATCTGACCCGCTTTAAAGGACGACAGTACGTATTCTCTCACAAAAACTGGCCTGAAAATATTCACATACAATCTAATTGCAGCTCCTGCAGGTGACTCATCAGGCTCCGCCCACTGAAGATGACCCCCATCAGGCCACGCCTCCTACAGGAAGGCAGGCTGTACTCCAGTCAGGTATGTACTTATACACATTCATTTATTTCAGCTGTCTAGTGATGATCCTGTTGACTGATCCTCAGAACCACCCATAGTCGCCTCGCTGGCCTCGGCGCCGCCATCTCGACTGCTGTAGTTACATTTTCATGAACGGTCTTGGCATTCTCGCTGCCGTCTTCAGGAGGGATAACTTGTTGTCGTGCGTTTGTGTATCTTTTCAGAGGGAGCACTTTGGCAGGCACCATTACCGCCCAGCAGTAAATTGCCTTGTAAATTACGGTGCCGGGGTAATAACGCCAGATTTGTACATCACCGGGAGTGGAGACTGTGTCTGTCTTGTAAATTTAATTAAACAGCAGGTGCAGAATCAGGTCATATGGCTTTGATGTGCCCCATGTGAGAATGACAACCAGACAAAGATTCTAATACCAGCAGCATTTACATATTTTTGCATGAGGCGGGCGGGGAGTGGGGGGTTCCGCCGATCACCTTGTAGCGTATTCAATTTGCCCCAAATTAAAGAGGATTGAAATTAGCTGTCACCTTCTATTTTAATAGATCTGCAGCTAAACAAATGGTTAAGCTCTTCAAAAAAAACCATTTATTTGTGGCGCGAACATAAACTCAGCCATTAGCAACACCTAGCGCCGCCGGTGTCGCTCCCGACTAATTGGCTTTTATTGCCTGTCTATTGTGGGCGCCGTTGGAGTGAACCCACTTGTGTAGCAATTAAAAAGCTTTAATAAAAAACTTCCGTTGAACAAGATGTGACATTCAGTTAAATCATCTTTTATTAGTGAAAAAACCAAAACAAACGTTTTCTTGCGAACTGGAATTGGGCTTTAATGAAGACCTCCGCTTGAGCTGATGTGCGCTCGAGCCAGAAATCCTCCTCTTGTTGCTGCACTTGACCTCTGACCCCGTCGGCGGGCTGTCTCGACTCCAGAAGGCCCTTTTCCTCCGTGTCAGTTACTGTCGAGCCCCCTGCCAGAGATCGCAGCGACGCGTCTGCGGCGTCGGTTGACCTGGAGGCAGCACCTTCGCTTGTTTCCTTTTTTCCGTGCATGTGTCGGGTGGAAGTGGTTGATAATTACCACCCAGGATGTAGCCATCTGTGCCGCCCTTTCACGGCCTGTTAAGCTCGCTTTTCACAAAGTTTGCTGTTGACAGAGGGCACGCCGGAGGAGCGCGCTGGAAACGACTCTACGCTCAGGCGATATTGAAGGCAGCGCTAAGGAGCTGATGTACAGGTGGGAGGCGGGACCGGCGGGATCGCTGAGGATGCTGGTTGATGGGAATGATGATTTAAGTGGAAAACACAGGGACTAGCTGTGGGGGCACATCTGCGTTTCAATATGGCTGCATCTTAAGCTGTAGAACCTCAGTGAGTCTTTGATTAGAGGAAAGTCAGAAGGGGAGACTGACTGACTGGTTAGTGTGTGTGTGTGTGTGACAGAGAGAGAAAGAGAGAGAGATGAAGGAACAGGTGCATGGCTGGAAGCTGTCTTGATGGTAGCAGCCCTGTACCGTCCGTCATCCCTGCTGGCTGATGGTCTCAACCCTCCCCATCCAAACACACACCCACAGCCAGGAAAAACATGAGAATGTGCTGAAAAATCCATCCAATTCTCTCCCACAAAATATCTCTTTGAACCCTGGATGAACATCAAAGGCGTTGTTTTGCTTTGATTTGATCTTTGACATCCTAAACAAGAAAGAGAACGCGTTGAAGTGGAATCTGTTGTGCTGAAGCGAGCTGAATCCTTTTCAACCTTCGGCTCTCCACCTGGCATCAACGCCGCCTCGTTTGTTTTGGATGATGTTTTCTCTCCTCCAACCCAAAACCCCTCAGGATCTCGCTGTTCTCGCACCTCGCCATGACAGAGAACAGAGTCTGCTCCCCTCCCCAGCGCTCCTGCGCAGCAGCTATCTTTAACAGACAGACGCGCCGTCCCAACAGGCTTCGTCGGGGGGGGCCAGGTGAGGAGGCTCAGGTGAATGACTCCAGGCTAACTTCTCCCAGATAAAATCAAGGCGAGAAGGGAGGAATGAGACAGGTGGCAAGCGGAGAGCTGTTGTAGACCTGTTTGGTTTTTCTTTCCCTTCATACTAAAGATAAGTAAAACTCAAGGAATCTTCTAGTTTTGGGCCTGAATATTCACTTAGCTGGCTCCTTTTGCCTGGTTGCTTCATTTAAAGCTGCTCAGATCCGTCAGTCACGACCTGTCACCCCATCTCGGGGGAAATTTGATGCTTGGCAACTCTTCTCTGATTTTTATCTGTGTGAATAACTTGAAACGCCAGCTACTTCAACCACCCTTCCAACTCTAGCGTCTTTTGTTGGACTGTAGCGAAACATCTAAACGGCCACCAGGGGGCGCTGGAGACGATCGTCCGTCAGACTCTTCTTTTCATCTTTCATCTAGTTTTCAAAGCATCTCAAGTCTCATAATGTCGGTTTCTTTCATGCTGAGCTTTGGTACCGGAGATCCCCCAGATGCGTCAGTGTCGGGTGAGGAACCCGGTGCTCGGCCCGGTCCTTTCAAGTCAAGTGGAACAAGATCAACAAATACTGTACATGGCTTTGTTGCAGATCTGACAGGCCGCTGTGCTGCCTCGCAGAACCGCGGGAAGCTAATGAGAGCTAATAGGTGTCAGAGGCTTCGGGGACGCCGTGCAGCGCCGTTACACGCTGGGATTAAATGGACGGGGGGTGGGCCTCTGTCATTTCCTGTCAGTCATCGGCCGATCAACAATGGCCCCCAGTCACAATTAAAGCCCTGCGTACTGTGCGTGCACGTACAAGCACACGCTCAGGCCTGTTATTAACCCTTCACCCCCGTCGAGAGGGGACCTCTCAGCTTTAGATGTCGATTCATGTTTACTTGAGTCCTTCCTTGGGGGGCGAGCGCTGGTCATCAGGGAGAAAGATGCTTCATACCGCTGTGATGAAGACGTTCTGTGGTGGATATTTGATTACGTTTGCCCTCAGTTACACCTGATCTGTTGGCTAATGCTTTGAAATGTGGTTGCAAATATCTCAGATTGACCTTTGACCCCTATCTTCATCCTCTGAGCAAGGCTGTGATTCTGTAACAGCTCTCTAGTTCCCCCTCCTGGCAATCTGGTCAACGTCACCTAAGCCCCCCTGTTTGGTGGAAGGCAACTCTTGCTGGCAGGAAGCTGCCTCTTAATTAAGACTTTAGGTGATGAAGGAATAATGAATGTGCAGGCTCTTCTAGGTGCTGATGCTCCCCGGTGGAGCAAAATCATGGTCAGAGGTTCGACTCTTTATGAAGCCGTTATGATGGACACATCACAACTACTTAAATATGTTTAGGGCTTCCAGACCTTCCTCGAGGTTCACCTGGCAATAAGCTGATGGAAGACAGATGTTTTTACGTTTCTACACCCCGAGAGTACCACATGTCTGGGAGGGTGCAGAGAGGTCTTCACTAAACAGAGCAGAACACTTCTGAATCTGGGCCACACCTCTGTCCTTCTTCCTCTCGGTACCAGGAGGAGGAGCTGGCGGCGCCACCACGTCCCGCTCTGTCTGAGCAGGTGCTCTGGCCCCGTGGCTCTCGGAGACGGAGCCCGGCTCGCTGCTTCCTGTTTTTCCCCGCGGTTCGGCTCTTTTGTCCACCTCGTTTACGCCCCCCCCCCCCCCTCCAATCACACTTCCTCCGCTCCAGATAACACATCAGCCTCGGCGATCGTCGCCGCGATACCCACAGATGGCGACTTCCTGTGGTCCGGCCCGCTGATTGGCTGAAAGGCTTCCAAACAGGGAACAGCTGGGGAGGGGATGATGCATCAGCGTCGTTTGCACTTTCGTTTTCAGGGTTGTCTCGTTAATGCTCCCGATCCCGCATCTGGCAGGAAATAGACACAAAGGCGGCGAGACGGGGGGGAGCGACCCGTTCCCCGGAAGACCTCGACAAAAGATCAACATCCACGTGAACCTGACGGGAATATGAAGGCAAGAATCAAGCAGAACAAAGAACGTTGTGATCAGAACAGGCTTTCTGTAATTTGTCTTCTTTTATTGTTGCTGTATCCATGGAAACGGGCAAAGTGTAATACAGAAGCCGTGCAACAATATTTACACGGGATTCAAAAAAAATAAAAAAAATTGTGCTTCAATTATTTTGTCCCTGTGATGTTTTTCAGACCAAGACTTCTTTTTTAAATTTGAAGTACACACCTCTAACACCAGGGGGAGCCATTTCCCCTAAACGTTGCAGTGAATAAATGAGATTTTAAAAAATAATCACAGAAACGACCTTTAACACCTGCTGTCACAGTGTTAGTGGAACTGTGGATTAACTCTGACAAATTTCCGTCAAATCTCAACAAATCCTCATTTAATAACGTTAAATCCAACCTGTACGACACAATTCAGTGTGAAACGAACGATTAATCAGGCCTGAGGGCAAATCATGTGCTCATAAAACAGGAAATCAGACAATATCAGTAGTAAAACAGCAACAGAACATCAAAAGAATTTCTTTAAAAGCCAATGGCTGGGTGATAAAGGTGATGCTACCAGAGAGGCTACCATATTGTGATATAAACACGGAAAAATAAACATGCATCTTGTAGAAGTTTGTCCTTGTAACCTCACTGGACCCAGGATGTTGCCGTCACCGGCGCCGACGCTCGCTTCTCTCCGTTTGGCCCTTTTCCTGTTTGTTGCATAACGCAGCATCTGCACCTGATGAACGGCGCTGAGGAACGGAACTAAGGAGAACTGCTGGAGAACCCCTCAGGTTCCCCCGGGTGACGAAGCAGGCACCGTAAACACACACACACACACACACACAGATCATGTTAGGAGTAAAAGCTGCTTGGCACAATCGTCGGTTAAACTGAGAAACCTTGTGGAGTCGAGGTGGTTTTCGTGGGGCTGAAGCACCGATTTGAACAAGAATGTAAAAACTGGAGCGGTTTGGCATCAAATTGTGCTCAAGCTTCAGGACGGGTCAGTGAACGCAACGCAGATCAGAAGCGAGGCGCCTGAAATTTGACGCTACTTGATAAAACCGATCAGCCAAGTTCAGGTCGGAGCCGAAGGTTGTTTGGCTACTGCTGAACCTCAGCTGATCCATCACGACGTGCTACATTAGCTGCAGGCCAGGTCCCAAATGGCTTTCTCGGACGTTGGAATGGCTGCGTGTGAAACCCAAACAAGCTCACGGAACAATGACGGGAACGTGGATCAGACTCAAATTCTTCCAACTAAAATGATGCCGTGTTAATTGATCCTGGTTATCCTGGTTTCAGGACGTCTCTCCACCCAACGCTGTTGAAGGGAAGGGCCACTTCCTCCCTCCCTGATGAAATGAAATCATGATATGCACACGTGTGACGACCTGCTGCTGCTTCCGCCGTTCCGACCCGCCCATCGTGAACAGGCGGACACCTCAAACGAGCGCTCAGCCACAAACTTGCATAGATAAAGTGATACAGTAGAGAGCAGCTTCACCGTTGTGTTTGCACATCCTGGTGAAGATCAGCTGCTCGTCGTCTGAGCTCAACCTACCGGTGAGGAAAATAACAGAAGACCGAGACATTTCAAAAACCAAAGTAAACACAAAGACGTATGCAAGTTTGTCATTTGGGGGCAGCTGCTTCTAATCAGCTTTGAACAGCACAAAACATCAGGTGACGAATATGAAGGACATCATAGAATCATCTCGAGATAAAGGGCTTCAGTGACTGTCATAGCTGAAAACATGCTTTTCCCTGGGATTATTCCTGATTTGGACGACATTTTTCTTAATGCACAGGGGAAATGCCTGATTTTGGCTAGTCTCAATTTAAGGCTATGCATTTCTATTTGGCTACACCGCCACCTAGAGGCCAACACCCACATTACTGACATCTATTTAGTGTAATATTCACAAGGATTCCACAACATGTGGATAAAAGGTCCTCTGATTTGGAGTTTTTACATCAATGCTTTCATTAAAGAGGAGTACCACTCAATCTGGACTGAAAAGTGACTAACATGCATCAGAATTGGCCACGACAACGATGAAAGAAGCATTTTAGCAGGGAAAAGAACGAACCTGGAGTTTACTCATCTTCTGAGGAGGAAGCGTATGTTTATTTTGAGTGGCATTCCCCTTTAATAAGTTCGTCTTGGACTTTGGAAAACACTCAAAAGTACAACACAAAGACTATTCTGCGCACGGTTCTATTAAAAGCGACAGGTTATAAAACATTGACATCATCAAAACCACGTGCTGTACATCGAGTGGAGTGAAGACGGCGCCCCCCCCTCCTCGACCTCTGTCGGGAACGCGACGTCAGAGTCACGTCCCACGTGCAGTTCGAGCCAACGCCAAGCGCGCGGTGATGCTCTAATGCTACGGATCGACTGCAGAGCTACGTGGGCCGTCGTGGTTGGGGGAGAGGGAAGCAGACCCACAACACAGAGCGAGAATGGAGCGGTGCCCCCGCACCACAGAGTGCGTCTTTACCCCTTCTCTGTCGACCCAGGACCGGCACAAACCTCCGCAGCGTCGCACGTCAACACGCCGCCCCCTTAACTAGTCCGACTTGTTCCTCTCAGAAGGCCGAGGTCGCCCCCCCCTCATGCAGAGCGATGGATCCCCGAGCGGCCGGGGCCGGTGCAGGCTCAGCCCAAAAAATATGAAGCGAGGGACAGAACAGAGCTGACAAAGTAAGAAATAAAAAGGAAGGACGGCGCGTCCTTGAACTGGCTCCCTGCTCGGCCTCCGGGGGCGCCTTTAGGTCGGCAGCGGGTCGTCGTCGCCTTTGCTGCACTTGCACTTGCAGCAGAGCACGATGGGCGTGGCCAGCAGGAGGAACGGGGACGCCACCAGCAGGAGCAGCCCGAAACCGGCGAAAATCCCCACCACCTGTGAACACACCCGCAGACACAACCTTGTTTTCAGGCTGACTTAGAGAACCGCTTTCTGATAATTCATATATCTTGTAGCCTTATGTATGTGTTGGTAGTCACACGAGGGTCAGCAAACGAGGGAGGGGATGGAAATTTAAACATTACCTTAGTAATTTTCAAAAGAATAGTTTTATGTACTTATGCACTCATATCCTGACAACATGGACTCATATGTTGTTTCGGCAGGAACTGGGAATGTTCTTTTCCGGTGGTTCCAATCACCTGCAATTCCACATAATGTCCAGCAGGTGGCAACACATCAAGACGGTATGATGGGTTCAAAAAGCACCATTTTTTTTATCAGTTATTTCTGTTCAGGTTTATTAGTTGTCCCGGCAACATATAACATCACTGCTCTTATCACCGCAGCACCATCAGTGCAATTTAAGATCAGCCACTAAAATCAGTGGTCAATCATTTTGTATATTGTTGGGTTATCACGGATATAAATACACGCTGCAGTGAAGGTGCGCAAATCCGCCACGAGGGGGCGGAAGACACCAACAGGACCAGCAGCGGCCTCACAGGCGGTCACGTGGCTGCAACAAGGGTTTAATCACAGTTCAGTGGTTTTTCGCACATTTTAAAGGGCAAAAAGTCATTTTGTAGCCTCACACGCGAACAGGTCTCTGAGGGCGGGTTATTATTAGCATTACTGCTGTTGGACAGGAGCTGCTATCACGGAGGAAAGCAGCGCTCGGAGGAGATGTTTATCACTCTGCATATGCAACGATGGCACCACTCGCACAGAAACAAGACACACGTTTCCAAACTGGTTTTCATTGGGAAGAAAGGGGGGGGGGGGCAGGTATGTGTCGCATTTATGAGAGCAGAAGAGAGGAGCCATTCTAATTCTGCGAGATGGGGAGGGAGGACACGTCAGGGTTAAACAAGGGGAGCGAAACAAGAGACAAAGGCGGAGGGAGCAGTGAAGCCCTAGCTTGTTTCCACCAGCAGAACTGTAATCATACTGTATGACTCAGCCTGCCCCCACTGGGTAACAGATGCTAGCATGCATGCTAACCTAACTGAATAACACCCCCCCCTCTTTGGTGGCGTTAAAACGGAGCATTAGGGAAAAATTCATGTCTACTCAATCCCTGTTTGTAATCTTCCTTTTCACATCTAATTTACCAGCCAGTCCTGTCTATGAAATCCATCATTCCCTTTGTTTATTGGTTATGTAAACCTGGTTTAAAGTCCACAGTGGACATAATGGGCTTACTAAGGGACAGCGGGACACTGGGACACTCAGGCCGTCTGAGCCGTCCCTTTTCCCTTTTGTGTAGTCAATATAACGGCGGCCTGTCAAGTGTGTGAGTCAGACCGAGAGGGTGGGGGGCAGGGGCGGCACGTGTGTGTCCGCATGCTGGAGGGAGAAGAGCGTGAGGGGAGTGTGTGAGAAGAGGCGTCCTCACCTGTGTCCGGTGCCAGATGACGGACGCCCTGGAGTGGCCCAGTTTGTTTCGGCAAGGCCCTTTGTCGTAATGGATAAGGAGGAAGTCATCCTGAGACACACACACACACACACACCATCAGCAGGCAGACAGATACAGGGGAAACTGCTTTCTGAATGACTCGTGGGCTGTTGTGCTCACATGTTTAAGACTTTTTAAGCCACCGGGGCTCAATTAATCCCCAGAAAAAACAGAAAATGCCTCTTTTTTCCTATTAAGACCAAGGCTAAGCTGCAATATCCTGATAATGAAAGCCGTTAGTGTCAAAGCAAACAAATAATGCCTACGCAGGATCCCCAACGTGCAGAATTACTGCAGAATCGTGTTTCACAGGAGAAATTCAGCTCTCGGTGAACATTAGGAGCGTTTCCAGCATCCAACTCACATCCAGGGACTCCAAGCAGTACCAGCAGAAGGCGTGCTTGCAGTTCTTGCACATCATCTGTGCGCAGCCCTCGTCCCTCTCGATGTAGACTTTGCATTTTGGACACCGTTTGATCGGCGCGTCGTCTTCCTCATTCTTGTAAAAAGAGCTGGGAAAGAAAAAGGGTGAAGGGATGGTGATGTCACCACATTAGGAGACATCTTAAAAGTTGAAACTCTGATATTCTATTCTAGCCAACAGTGGACTCTTAATCCGTTCTCCCCGCTAATCCGTTCTCCTTCCTGGATCTCAGCAGAAAGAGGAATGTTCTTCAGGTCAGGGAACACTGCAGCGCTTAACGCCAGATAATACATCCATGATCTGGAAACGGGCCCGTCTCAGTCTACTACATCTAATTCAATTTTACAGACTAGCTAAATGCAGTTAAGTTCATTTCAGCTAATTGAAGCTGAGCGCAGCAAACCCCAGCCAGCGACAGATAAATGACGATAGCTGCACTCTACTAAAGCTAAATACACCTAATTTTTGCATTTTCAGCTGAAGCTAACACCCTGCTGTAGTGGTGCTAGCGGCAGAAATCGAACTTAACCTCTGCAGCATTAGCATGTGGCTAACACGGTATCACCAGGCCACCTGAATATTTTCTCATGTATGATTTATGAGTAGCTCATATCTATGATACAAAGGAACCGTGTTTAAACTAGCTAATGAGAGGGTTAAGGCTAAATAAGCTCATTGAACACAGATACAAAAGGCAGGATGGTGTCAGGAGCAGTACCTGTTCTCTCCCGGGAGGAAGGAGGTGATGGGCAGGATGTTCTCCGGGCAGGCCTGCCCAGGGTGCCAGCTGGCCTTGCAAGCCGAGCAGAACTCCAGGGCGCAGACGGCGCACTGGACCAGCTGGGGCAGCGCCGGAGAATCTGTCTCCTTTAGTTGGCACACGGCCTGGCAGGTGGAGGAGGGGCACCAGGTCCGGCACGGGTCCAACAGCACCTCTGACAGAACAGGGGGACGAGCAAAATCTTAAACAGTCGCCCATCTGTTTATCAAGCTGAAGGAAACGGTGGGATTCTCTTTGCGGGAGCATCTTAGACACGTTTTCTCTGGGCTTCTCCGAGTTTATGACACTAAATTCAGATTTCAGCATCTTCTAAAGATCCTCACTCTTAATCTTAAATGTCAGATATGGGATGTCAGTCTGGGTCCCTGGCAGTTTTGGACGGTCTTCCAGGCTCTTATCTGTTGGGAGCTGGTGTTAAGTCGCAGGATCCCGTTACAGCCCAGAGAGGTGTTGAGCTGGAGCACCTGTCACAGAACACCGCCTTCCTGCCTGAGTCTTAGCCGTCCGCCGCTGATGCCAGATCTATATTTTAAACTACAAGCCCAACAGGCCCCTCTGAGTCAGCCGCTCGTCATCGACACCTCGTCACTAACGAAGACGGAGGCGCGCCGAGCCGACGAGCTTCGGGCTGCTGAGCAGAGAACCCACGCTGGGAATCGATGGTGAAACACGTCGGGAGCTGACGCCATCGCTTCCAATGCACGAACGCCGACACCTCGTTCAGGACGGCGGCGAGGAGCTGCGTCTGCTCCTGCGCTGACTCACCTCGTTCAAACTGCAGCTTCTTATATCTCTGCATCACCTCTGTGGCCACCATGCACTCGATCTATCAGGGAGGAGAGAGACACGAGGACATGAAAGCTTCAGCACGGCTGCAACTAGAGCCAACTGCTCATCGATCCTCTCCTCCAGCTGCCAGGTGTTAAAGGTGAATGCGTAGGAAAATGTCCTGCTGAATGGAGAATGTAAACAGGTAGCCACTTCCAGCCCTGCTGTCACAAACAGGCCGGCTGGCAGGAGGCCGAGTCCCATGATCGATCTTCCTTAAGTTCTCTGACATTTCAGGGAAGCTTCGAATCCATTAAAGCCGCCTGAAAGCGCTCAGATTGACCGTCACAAAGACGGCGGGTCCATTTTAGGGTGATAAAACAGCATTTACTAGCATGACAACACAGTATCTCCCTTTTCCTCTATCAATGAACTCATCAGAAACAAACAAGAACAAACTTCTGGTTGGTTTTTTCCGAACATCTACCTCGTTTTCCTGCAGGTGTCCTCTTTTGGGACAGGCAGAGTCGGGACAGCTAATCGCAGTCTCCAGCCCTTCTTTAATCAGAAGTTCCACATACTGCTTCAGGCACTGCGGGGGGGATGAAGACACATGTGGAATTAGCTTATGCTAACAGGAAAACACACAGCACGGATAGAGGAACGCCAGGAACGCCTCCTCACCAGAGTACAGAAGACGCATTGGCACTGCGTGATGGTGGTCATCTGCTCCAGAGGGAACTCTCCAAGGCACAGCTTACAGGACACCAGGGGGTCCATGGCCAGCTCCCTGTTGGGACGGTAGCGCGCCGTGGTCATCTTCACCGCCGCTGAGCTGGCAGACAGACAGACAGACGGGTTGTGAGCGCCACGAATGAAGCCATGAGCGAGAGAGACACTTCCTGCTCCGCGGAAGATGGAGAATAAAGTCCGGAATGTGGGAATCTGCTTTTATAAACCAGCCTGCTGGACCTCTCAGGTCGTTCCACTCATCTTTCTGAGGGAAAAACCACTAGAAAAGTGCTAAAACTGCGGTAGCGGCGGCCCGATCCATCTCAGCTCGCTCCTCTCTGCGTCACCGGGGCTCTTTTGTGCCAGACGGTTATTTTAGGCCGTCTCCTCGCACCCCGTCCTTCCGCTCCGAGAGCAGAGAGCACCCACTCGGGCCCGTACGCGAGACGTCAGCGCCGCCGAGCTCTCCGGCTGCTGCCTAGCAACGGGAAGGAGGGAAATTATGGAAGAGAAGGGAAAAAAAAGAAGCTGAAAAAAAAAAAAAAAAAAAAAAAAGTGCTGAAAAAAATAAAGAGGAGAGATTGAGCGCCACAGGCGGGGGGACAGTAACAGCAGGGGGCGGAGACAGCCCTCCTCACATCCCCAGACCTGTGCGCCGCCAACATGTGACAGCTGAGAGGAATCGAGGGCGGGAGGGGTGGGGGGGCACCTTTGACCAACATTACATTTCAGCAAATACAGGAACGATAGCTCGCGCCCCTCCCCCACACATTAGCAACAGGAGCTAACTCAGGGTGAGGAAAGCGGCACCCATCCATCACTCTGGCCAGCCGGCCCCCAGCGGGGGGGGGGGGGCAAGGTGCTGAACATGGAAACAGAAGCATAAACGGCGATTTGTTATGGAGATGGAGCTGAGGGAGCCTGACCTCTGAACCACTCTGCCGTGAGCGCCGCGCCTCTGCGGAGGCATTTGCATCACCTGTGGAGGTCCAGCTGCACGGGTCAGGCTTGTTTGCATAGCTGAGGGCAAAGGTCAGGCAGACAAACAAATGTGGGTTGAGGACGCAGGACGTCGACGCCCTGACCTCTGGTCATGTGGACGCCACCAGGAGACTTCAGCAACAAGCACTCGGGGCTGCAGCCGCACCTCTGTGGCAGGTGAGGACTCCCCCCCCCCCTTCAGAACCACTGGAACCAGCCTGTTCATTTATTCCGCTCTAAGCTCCTTTAGACCCGCTGCCAAAACCACCTGGAGCTGAAAACTCACACAACACCGAGAGAGACCGGCTAATTCATTATAATCTGCCCTGCCGGGGAGGGGGGGGGGGGGGGGGAGAGGAGAGGAGAGGAGAGGAGGGGAGGAGAGAGGAGAGGAGAGGAGAGGAGAGGAGGGGAGGAGAGGGGAGAGGAGGAGGGGAGAGAAGGGGAGAGGAGAGGAGGGGAGGAGAGAAGGGGAGAGGAGAGGAGAGGAGAGGAGAGGAGAGGAGAGGAGAGGAGAGGATGGGACAGGATAGGAGAGGAGAGGAGAGGAGAGGGGAAGGGAGGAGAGAGGAGAGGGGAAGGGAGGAGAGAGGAGAGGAGAGGAGAGGGAGAGGAGAGGAGAGGAGAGGAGAGGAGAGGAGAGGAGAGGAGAGGAGAGGAGGAGGGGAGAGAAGGGGAGAGGAGAGGATAGGAGAGGAGAGGGGAAGGGAGGAGAGGAGAGGAGAGGAGAGGAGAGGAGAGGAGAGGAGAGGAGAGGAGAGGATGGGACAGGATAGGAGAGGAGAGGAGAGGAGAGGAGAGGAGAGGGGAAGGGAGGAGGAGGAGAGGAGAGGAGAGGGGAGGGGAGAGGAGAGGGGAAGGGAGGAGAGAGGAGAGGAGAGGAGAGGAGAGGAGGGGGGAGGAGAGGAGAGGAGAGGAGAGGAGAGGAGAAGGGAGGAGAGGAGAGGGAGAGGGAGAGGAGAGGAGAGGAAAATGAGCTTTCTAGGCTAAAGGAGAAACAGTGTGCGGTGGCGTCCCCCTGCTGCATTATTAACCACGTGTCCATTATCACTGTGGAACACGTGGGTCTATGTTCAGTCCAGGTCCTCTCCAGGACCAGCCTGGCCCTGTGAACCTGGACCGGTGGATCCAGGCTTTCAGACGAGAGGTCACACATCAACCTGCACCGAAGAGGAGAAAATACAGCCATTATCTGCTGGCTGTGCACGTTTGTGTCAGGCAGGCTGGAGGCTGGGCCTGGCACTGCCCCCCCCCAGAGAGACAACACGCAGGGGAAAATGGACCTGATCACCATTATATCCTGAGCAGCCACGGAACTGCCAGATGTGAATAATAAATTTGTGCACGTGTGCGCTCGCTCGTTCCAGCTGTGGCGAAGCAGGTGAGCAGACAAAGCGCGGCGCCTCCGACACCAGAGGGACCAGAAGAGTCCAGGAGCAGCGGCAACGTGCATCGCTCCGCTAATATGAAACATCAGCACGTGTCTCCAACAAAGCCGCCGTTCCTCCGCTCACCTTTAGCTCCATTCTGCTGGATTATATAATCCCATATCAAAGCATTGCGTAAGGGGCTATTTATGTAGCTCACCTAATGTGAGACAAATGTGGGGGAAAGCCGTTAGCCACTCCGCGCGCTGCTAGCTGTCACATTTCCATGCAGCACGTGGAGACGGAGTCCTCGCCGTGGAGGAGCGTGCCAGGAGGAGCGTGCCAGGAGGAGCGTGCCAGGAAGAGCGGTGGCGGTGAGGAGCAGGAGGAGAAACAGCTGAGGTGATGTTATTCTACCTGAAGCTTGGGCCCAGCCGGCACCGCGCACCTTCAGATCGGGTTATTGTGACCTACAGCTAAACCATCGCAGACAGCCTGGGGGACACGCTCCTCCCAGCTGGTCCGACCAGTTTGATCTTGTGATCCACCTCAAAAACAACCAGGGGAATCAAATAATCAAATATGGCTGAGCACACACTCCACGGGCCCAGCTAAGAGCCAGCTCCACTGTGGAGGGACGGAGGGATGGAGGGGTGGAGGGAGAGGGAGAGAGGGAGGGACGGAGGGAGGGAGAGAGAGGGAGAGAGAGGGAGAGAGGGAGGGATGGAGGGAGGGAGAGAGAGGGAGGGATGGAGAGAGGGTGAGAGGGAGAGATGGAGGGATGGAGAGAGGGTGAGAGGGAGAGATGGAGGGATGGAGAGAGGGTGAGAGGGAGAGATGGAGAGAGGAAGGGATGGAGGGACGGAGAGAGGGAGAGAGAGGGAGAGAGGGAGGGATGGAGAGAGGGAGAGAGGGAGGGATGGAGAGAGGGAGAGAGGGAGGGATGGAGAGAGGCAGGGATGGAGAGAGGGAGAGATGGAGAGAGGGAGAGATGGAGAGAGGGAGGGATGGAGAGAGGGAGGGATGGAGAGAGGCAGGGATGGAGAGAGGGAGAGATGGAGAGAGGCAGGGATGGAGAGAGGGAGAGATGGAGAGAGGGAGAGATGGAGAGAGGGAGGGATGGAGAGAGGGAGAGATGGAGAGAGGGAGAGATGGAGAGAGGGAGAGAGGGAGGGATGGAGAGAGGCAGGGATGGAGAGAGGGAGAGATGGAGAGATGGAGAGAGGGAGAGATGGAGAGAGGCAGGGATGGAGAGAGGGAGAGATGGAGAGAGGGAGAGAGGGAGGGATGGAGAGAGGGAGAGAGGGAGGGATGGAGAGAGGCAGGGATGGAGAGAGGTGGGTGGTGGGTGGTCAGCTGGAACCAATGCCTCAAAAGTGGGAATACTGGGAACATGTCACAGGAAGCTCATGGAACTATTTTTCACCATAATGTGTGTGAGTGAAGGATTAGCAGTGTTCTGTGTATCAGACACGTTCCAGGTGCTGTTGTCTGTCTCGTCCCGTCCTGTCCCGTCCCGTCCCGTCCCGTCCCCACTATTGAAGCAGTAAAAGACTGCCCCCTTTTCCACCCTCTGGTGCCTCTTTTTTTACAGCCCACAGTTATTTCTTATCAGCTCGTCGTGAACGTTGAGACTGTGGGACGGACCCTCGGCCCACGCATGGGTCACACGGATGATGTCATCGATAAAAGTCGGATCAGCTTGGGACACATTCTGTCTTCGGGCAGATTCTAAAGATTACATTACGACATTCTTGACATTTCCGTACGTATCTGATACCAGTGAGCTCATAAGATAATTAAAACTTATACTCACACACACACACACACACACAAACGTACTTTTGTGAGATCTATGATCCCTCTATGATCCCTCTCTGACAGCATCCCTAAGACAACATCTTAAGTTTGACTGAGGACCAGACAGCATGATCTGCACAAAGAACACACACACACCCTATTTTTAGAATGTGAGAGGTCATGTGAGAGACTCTGTGTGTGTGTGTGTGTGTGTGAGAACGGTGGATGGGGACAGTAACCATCTGTCCTTGACGTGGGGTGATACGACTTATTTTTGGCCCTCAAGGTATTACACAATCACACAGATGTATTTTAGCACCATGACCTGAATGTGTGTGTGTGTGTGTGTGTGTGGGTGAGTGTGTGTTGCCCATAACAATCCAAAGTCCCCTCCACAGGCTGGACCAGGCAGTGGCCGGGGTAAGTGGGGCAGAAGGCCGGACTGCAGTCTCGCTGGTCCCCTGCCACTGTTGCTGCAACAATGAGTGACAGATCTGACCCAGTTGATCCACAACAACAAAGTTCTGGTTCTCTGGAGACAGTAATGACACACACAGTGTGTTTAAAGCCCTATTTGCTAACTTGTCTGGTCCTGCTGCACCAAACCACAACACGGTTCCGGCAAAGGTGTGTTCCTGGGCGTGACCCGCCCACCTCGGCACTGGATGTTGCGCAATGCAACTTCCTCGTGTAGTTGAGTTTCTCTCCCAACCTGTAATTAAATCTGGAATGTTCTTCCAGGCTTTCCGGCCGTGGCAGGTCTGCTGTTCTGGTTGCACAAGCGAACCCGGTTGTGACATATCGAGTGAGGAAACCTGCAGATTCTGTCCAACACGAGCCCGTCGCTGTAGTGGGCCGCAGCTCTCAGAAGCTCTGTTCTCCAGTTTCTTCTTCTTCTTCTTCGAACATTACCGTCAAAGGAAAAACCTCCCTGAAAATCCTGAAAAAGCGCCTTTTCCCAGCAGCTTCCTTGGCTGCAAACGCGTTTGGACGCCGTCCTCTTCATCATGTTACGGTGTTTTTGTCACTTAAAGCCTGCGGCTAAAGTTCTTGTGTACTTTTATCCAAAACCGGAATCAAACAAATCAAACCTGGCAGAACTCACCGTTTGGGAATGTTGTCTGTTAGAGCTGCTAGCTCAATTTGGACCGTTTCCTCCTTCCTGTGCCAGTTTTCCCCACCTTTGAAGTAAGTTTCATTAGAGATCCCGCCGAGATCCCGTCCTGCGTCAGCGTGTGAGTCCTGCTGGCTTGTTTGTCCAGGGTGGACGACTGGATTTAGCCAAAAAGACGCCTATTTTCCTCAACGGTAAACAGACTCAGGAGCGGATGGAAACAATGGACGCATTCACGGGATGAAACAATTTGAATTTGAGCTAATTTCAGGCTTTTTGGAATTTAAAAGGAGCCGCAGGCTGTTTCCATAGTGGGAAACATCTGCAAATAAATATGTTGGCGCACCATGGAACCAACTATAGTTGCTTTTTCTAACTGAACAGCTTTTGAAGACCTCTGAAATCCTTTATTCCCATTCTAAGGACGCTCTGCTGCTGTGGGCGGCCACCGCGGGGACCACTGGCCCGGTCTTCACTGGGTTTTCATCATCTAAAGGAGACAGCACCAGTTAGCATGGTCCCAGAGTGTCGCGCCCGGAGCCTGGAGGAGAGAGACGGTGCAGCAGAGACCTGCAGAAGTGCACATCTGTGCACGTTAAGAGCCAATCAGACTGTCTCCAAGTGAGAAGGCACGTCCGGGTTCATTACAGCGTCTGAGACGCTGTCCACTCACGGCGCCGAGCAATCCAGTTTTCATGGTCACGGGGGGGGGGGGGGCTCCAGGGCTACTCTCACCGCTGTGCAGCCAAACTATTCCCAAGCAATGTTAGGAATCACAAGGCCGGGAGCAAGGTCCATTTAAAAGTGATTAACTGGTGTCGTCCCGGGACCGCGTGCACTCAATTTCCTCGTTCAATCTGCAGCCATGCCGGTGCCAACACATCATCATCATCATCCTCCTATACAATAACGCATCCTGTCTTCTCCTGCCCCCGGACTCACGGAGGGAAACAAGGAGGAAGCCTAAAAGGTACCTTAGGAAATGCGCCAGCGTCCCATCGCTGGCTCTGCTGGTGACGTCACGGTGCTCATGGTTCGATGTGCTCATTAGAATTTATAAGCCCATTTAGAGGCTTTTGGGTCCCCGAGTAATGCGATCCTCTTTGAGCCAGGGCAGCGTTAGCGCCTAAATGAGGCGCTCGCTATCAGGGACGTGACATAATGTTACATATTAGAGGAAATCAGACAATAATAAGCAGGGGAGGAAATATCAGAAGCACTGATTATTCTATTGTTTCCAGAGCTGCAGGCTCGTTATCCTCAACGCTGCGGAGGAAAGAGCAACTAAAACCGAGACCGACAGAGTCATAATCACACCTCTTCATTTATTGATTAAAGTGGCATCACGTGACCAGACCCAAAAGAAATCCACTTGTATTAAGAATAAATAGGAACAAAAGTCTGCTTACCGTTGACTTGTGAAGAGGCAGAACGAGGATGACAGCCTCCGTTTGAGTGGAGTAAAGGAAAGTCGCTAACCCCAAGTGACTAAAAACGTGAGAACGTGACGGAAACACGACCCGCTCGACTGACAGGCGCTCGGGTCCATCTGAGTGGGTGGAAAGACCCAAGACGTGCTGCTTCCTGACTTTGTTTTGCAGCGGCTAACTTTAGCGCGACGGCCCCGGAGGAGCGACAGCAACACTCCAAGTGTCCCATTCAGGTTCTGAGCTCCGGACTCAAAATGAAAACGTTACTGTTGCTGCTCGTTTCTGTGGGAATCAAATTTGTTTACACATTCTTGCTAAGCGGTGGAGCCAGTCAGCAGATCCTGTAACCAGTCCAAACGGAGCGAGTGAGTTCGAGGCCGAAAATTGAGGTCAGCTATGAAAAATTCCAAATGGCTCTCCTTGAAATTACAATGTTATCTTTATTTCAGGCTACGCAACAACGAATATCATGACATTTCTGCTTGACTTGCTAAGAAAGAAGAATAAAAACAAGCCAAACCACGTCGGAGGCAGTCAAACATCATAGAATAATGTGACGAGCGTGATGCTAACCAAAACGCAGAGGCTAGCTCTGACATATTAAAATCATTATCAGGAGGCCATTTTGGTAGCTTCTTAAACACTCCCTCCTCTTCCTCACACCAAAACCTGAACAACTAGGAAGTGACACCACCCCTAACACTGACAACACCAGGCTGAAATGGCATTTAAGCTGTTGCGTAATCTTTGGCTCAGGCAGACGGCAAACCCCGGAGACAGATGACACACACAAATCACTCCTCTAGATGGACCAATGTCAGCGGAATAAAAGGGCAATTCAACAAAAGGTGCAGTGCAGCAACACACTTCAGATCACAGACAGCACGCGACCTTTAGAGGAGACGCTCCCTTAATAACTACACGCTCACGTCTCTCTGGTTTGGTCCCCGCATGCCTGCAAGACAAAAAACTTTTCATTTCCGTGTTAACCCCCGCAAACGTGGTTGCTAAGCGACGGCTAAAATGCTCATCAGATCGCGACAGGCCGTCGAAAACAACAAGACTTTAGAAGTTTGCCTTCACTGTGTTATCAAGCCGCAGCATCTGCGGGTGGTCATTGACTTAAGCAGGAATTTAGTCCGACACATCTGGGCTCTTATCACAAGTAACTGCGAGAATGTGGAAAAGAACTGGAGGAATCCCAACTGGAGAAACTGGAGCGCGCACACACACACACAGATACACACACACGGCGGTGTTGTGTCTGCCGTCCAGGCCCCGAGTGTGGAGAATGTGTCTTTATTTTCAAGTGAAGAAGTGCTTCTGGGGGAGTGACGCATCGGCGAGGACGGGAGTTCACAGGCGCTCTGTAGGTGGACGCTGCTCACCTCCAGCCACCAGTTCAGGGGCTACTGGTGCGTGCAAATCTCAGCTCCAGGGTCAATATTTGTGTCTGACTTTGGCAGCAGAACCGCGATGGGATGGCTGGTCACTGCTAGGCAACCCTTTGCGATCCTACCCTGGGAGCAGTTTACAGTTTTGTCGCTATAGAAACCACTTCCAGTTTCTGACTAATGGAGAGGCAGTTTGACGCGTTTATCCCACCCCCCCGGGAGAGGGGGGGGTTACACTGGAACGCCTGCAATAATACTGGAAGCATGTCACAGGAGAGAGAATCAATGGCGCAGAATGAAGAGGTTATTAGCATAGCAGGCTTGATCCTGTAGGCTAAATGTAACGTTGAAAAAGGCCCTTAAACGCACCATGACGTGACGGTGACACGGGTAAAAACCCAAAAACGTACGTGCACGATCCCTTTACTCTCGGCATGGGAGCACAAACCCACACTCCTCATGGTGGCCTGGTTTCAGAACTATGCCTATAATCTGACAGGAACCGGGGGGGGGGTCGCTGCTTAAAATGGAAATGGCGGGTCAGCTGGTGACCCCTGAGGGCTCAGAGGAGCCGTCCGCTCTGAAAACACGGGAGGTTTCGAGCTCAGATGCAACGCACGGAGAAAGGAGCGCCACACAGCCCGCAGCAGCCACCTGACAGCACAGATGCGTCTAAACACGCACGCACACGGACACATGAACACGTCTGTCAGCAACACAACCTGCAGTGCACACCAAGACGTTTCACTGCGACAGCCGCCCCTCCTGCACGCAGGGAGCCGTACCTGGCTGGTGGGATGACGCCGTGCTGGTGGTGGAACCCCGGGGAAGGCTGAGCAGATGATCTCCCGAATTGGATTAACGAAGCGGCGGCCAGGCGGTCAGGCGGAGCGGGAAGACGGCTGGGAAGGGGTGATGCCCATGGCGGCTACCGTGTCCCTCCAGCAGCGGCGGGGTGGAAACATTTGACCTGCTCCTGTCGCCCACAGCGCAAATGATCGGACCCCGGTGGAACACAAACACCGACGACCATCGGCGACCGCGGGAGGGGGGGTGTTTTTGCTCGACAGCGGGGTTCGGTCCTCCTCCCTCGCCGCCGACTTCCGCGAGTGCGCCGCGTCCAGGCGAGGTTCGGCGACTAATGTGAAGCTCGTCCTCGCTGCGGAGGAATCCGGAGGCGGTGTGTTTACCTCTGAGCGGCTCCTGCTGCTGTGCGCGGTCGCATATCAGCTGCTGCGCACTGGAGAGACGCCATTTGTTCCTTCTGCTGCTCCGCTTCAAGCGGAGCGGAGCGGAGCGTCACTTGAACAACAGCGCCCCCTGCTGCCCGGAGCCGCCACTGCGCCGCTCTGAGACGGTCATTTTAAACACGTCTTATACAAAAGTACATATATATATATAGTATTTTCTTTTCTACCAGTATTCCATTCTTATTAAAATTTAACATCCAGCCCGAAGATCTTTTTTCCTTTTTATTGTGATCAGTGATTTGTCCAAAAATGGATCCAGACAGTGATCAATGATCTCAAGAGGCAGAGAAATATAAACAAGGGTGATCTGCACTTAAAATCGATTTGAAGGAAAAGACAATTAAAAGAGGGATTTGTAAAAGCATAATAAAATGCAGTATTTAAATCATAACAATTACACTAATAATAATAGCATAGCTCAATAATAGCTCTGACTAAATATTTTATTTGCATTTTTAATCGAGTAGTTAAAAACTACATTTGTGCCCTGGAACGACTGCTACACTGTGATCAAATGGATCACAACTAAAACTTAATGGAAAGGGGGAGCTGTGAACTTATCCAGACACCCCCGTGACTCCCTGTAACAGAAAATCAATGTAAATAAGCCATTTTTTAGGTTCACTTCAAGTAAAACTTTATGTATGACCTCAGGAATATACTTATTTAGAGTGAAATCAAATATTTTTTTAACACAAACGCGACCAACATATTTGCATTTTAATGCTGACTCACCAACAAAGTAAACAGGAACTGAATAGGATATTAATGAGAGATTACTATTCACATGACTCAACGAAGCCACGCCCCCTACAAGGGTTCCGGGATAACAACAACACTGGTACATTTTAAATCGGTATAATGACAAAAATATACATCTTTTTAATAATAAAAAAACTTCTTAGATAATTCAAATGCAGAAAACTTTTGCACTAGTGAGCAACAGCGCTTCAACTATCAGCAACAACTAAAAAGAACCAAAAGTGCATCAAAGGTAATCGCAACACAGACCCTTCATGTTTTTCAATATTTTTGATTCCTCGGCATTTTGACAAATGGTGTCGCGGATGTTTTCACCACTCCAGCTTCATGTCGGCTTTGCTCCACACATATTTCCCTCCTCTTCTCAGAAACATCTTTTCATCAAAGCCACTGAAGAGAATGGCTTCTCTCACACCCACATCAAGAATGGACTTGGACGGGTCTTTCCGGCCCTCTCGACAGTCCAGGAAACGCATCTGGGATAAAGAACAAAAAAAACAAACAGTTAAATGGACGCAGGAAGAGATATCTGAGGTCAATAAGGTCGTTCTGCCGTGAAGACAAATATAATACTTACATATTCATCCAAGATCAAATAGGAATTTCTCATCTGGAAAAAAGAAAAACACATTTTAAAATAGAAGAACAGAAGAAATTTTTACAAATGTCTATTTACCCAAGACAACAAGAATGAACACGTGTAGAGTTAAAATTTTTAAATTTCCAATTAAAGTCTCAAAATACAGAGCTAAAATAGCAAAATGTCTGTAAAAGTGGGAACTTTAACCTGACATCATGTCCAGTTAAAGTGGCAAAATGTGCATTTAGCATTACACCCATGTTTACACCCATGTTTACACCCATGTTTACACCCCGTCACCATGGTGACAGGGTGTAAATGATTAGTGTGAATTTCTCAACATCTCCGCTGAGGTCACCTGCAACATTCCATCTGACGCCCACATCAACATGCCAAAGTTTGCTTGCGCACCTTCTCATTGGACTCTGGAACCAGACAGGTGACGCTGCTGTGCCTCTCCAGGAAGTCCTGGAACTGCAGGTCTCTGATGACGAACCTCTCCGCCTCTCTCAGGGCTTCCTCTCCTGCGTTCTCGCCGTCAATCAGCAAACACTGGAACACCTGGAGACACACGCATGAGGGTCAAGACGGGGGGGGTCATGCCCGGACCTCCGTGTCGCCTGTCCCTGCGCTCACCTTCCAGCGGACCGGGTCCAGCTTGTTGATGTTCTCCTGCATGTCCTCGTCCACGTTGAAGGTGTTGACCACCGTGTTGATTTTGAACGCCACTTTGTACCGCGCGCACCAGCCGCGGATCTTGTAAAGGTTCTCGATGTGGCTCTTCTTCCCCTGAGCTCTGCCGATCAGCTGGTTGGTGTCTTCATTGAAACTGTCACAGGAGATGGCCAGGATGTCCAGATAGTCACCTGATGGGACAGAAAGAACGTTTTGATTGAGCCAAAGACTTTCTTCCCCTTTGGGCTTGAAAAAAAAAAAAAAGGAGTTGCTTCCTTGGATAACATCTTACCGTACTTCTGGAACCACCTTTCCTGAATCATGCTGCCATTGCTGACAATGCTGACACTCGGGAGTTGGAGGTCCTGTTTGCAAAACTGAACCAGTTTGCCGAGGAAGTCTCCTTTTTCGTGCAGGAAGGGCTCCCCTCCTGAGAAGTTGATCTTCTCCATGCCTGTATCAACACAAAGGTACACTGAAGAGCTCCATCCACGCCCCCAAACAGCCGTGTTTGTGCTCTCCTGGGGTTTATTTACCTGCATCCTTCAGGAGTTCGAGTCCCCTCTTCGCCTCCTCCAGGGGCAGAACGAAGGAGGTTTTTGCAGTGTGGAAGCAGAAGCCGCACTTGTAGTTGCATTTGCGTGTGAAGTGATAGTTGACGCTCGTCGGGACGGTGGCAGTTTGCTCTGCTTTGCCGTCTGGAAGAATCGTGCTGTCGTCGGACGGCCGCCGGACGTTTAAAAAGACGCTGCTCCAAAGGTTGCACAGAGTTCTGATGCAGAACTGCAGCAGCAGAATCGGAGACACGATCACGGAGGAGAAATGCATCTTGCTGACCAGGGATGGACCTGGATCTGTTTTGGATGTGCACTCCTTATATAAAGGTCCCACCCGCCTGGGCGGTTTGTTGACATGAAATGAATGCTTAACCGGTGATCAGCTGTTTCTGTTCCCAAACATCGAAACCGAAACTCAAGCTCATGACTCATACGGCTCCAAAAGAGATAACTGGACTTAGCCAGAAACCAACTACTGACTCATTGTTTAAAAGGTACACGTTGCAGTATTCCTGAAGGAATTTTACGACTCTACTTTATGACTCAAGGTCTAAGTTCCCGCTAAGTTTCGCTTTCGTTTCTCCGCCTTTCAACTCGCTTTCCTTTCTCCGCCTTTCAACTCGCTTTCCTTTCCCCGCCTTCGGATTTCAGGTGCCGAAACTTATCGCAGCCGATGCAGCTGATGGCTCGACGCACCATGTCTGTCGTTTCCCAGTGGTCCTCCCGCATCTTCTCGGTGGAGCTGGATGGAGCAGAGTCCTACTTTGCGATCCAAGAAACGCGCAAAGGCGACGTTTTACCGGAGGCGTTCAGGAGAGCGAACCGGGACAGGTTCTACTCCGTCCTGGTCTCCTGCAGCGACAGACTCAGACAAGTCAAGTTCCACGCAGATCTCGAGGAGAAGCTTTTGAAAGCTCTCCCCGCAGGCTGTGCCGTGGACCCCATGTCCTCGTTTTTGCCCGGTACCAGGGGCTCTCTCATCAGGGGCTACTTTTTGAAGGCCAGCTCAGAGGATCCGTCCTTTTCAGACCGACTTTTGCGAGACTTGATAAAGGACGATCCAGTGCTTGTGTGCTCGTACGTAAAATGCGAGGACGGCGGGACGTGGACCCAGAACCTGTGGCCAGACGCGCACAGTGAGATGATTAAAACGTTTTATGTGGTCCACTCTGAAGCGCCAAAGGTTCACCCATCTACTCTCAACATCATCAACTCAGACGTGTTCTACAGCTTCGAAGAGGCCCGCGAAGTTCTGAAGGAGGTTAAAGACATTTAATCTTGTGTGATTTTACTGTTTACATGCATTTATGCGAAACGACGCCATCGTGCGTTAGACGTTGGTACTGCAATACATGCTAAGCGATCCAATGGGAGATTCGATTATTCCATTTTCTCCCTGTAAGTGCCAGGTAGTTCGCAGTGGCATGCGTGCGAGACATGTGTATCACGTGACTCCCTCTCGCGTACCCTCATAACAACATGTCTGTTCTGCAGAGCAGTGACATCATCCCAGAGGCAGCGTCTGTTCTGGAGCTGCTGCCGAGCAGAGCCGGGCCCAGAGGCAGACCAGACTTTCCAGTTATTGTCATTGAGGGCCTGGATGCCACAGGTTAATGCCATTACCTTACAAATAAATAAGGGACGGGTTTGATGTATAGATGACTTGCTAAAACGAAGGCCGGCTGTTCTGTGCTGAAGCTTTTGTCTGCTGGGGATCTTCTGCTAATGGAATATCAAGTGTCATGACCTCAGAAGCATTACCTCATGGTGGAAGATGCTGATTGTCTAGCGCTCTTGCAGACTCAATGACTACGACGGCAAGTCTTTATGGTTTTTTTTGGTTTGTTCTCTTCTCCCATTGCAGGTAAAACCACTCTGACGGAGTCCCTGAAGGGGGCTCTGGGCGCCGCACTTCTGCGTTCCCCACCGCAGTGCCTGTCCCCATTCAGGGAGCGCTTCGATCAAGAACCGCCCCTCATCCGCAGGGCCTTCTACGCTCTGGGGAACTACATCACAGCGGATCAAGTCAGTCAGGAAGCGTCCAAGGGCCCTGTGATTGTTGACAGGTAGATGGGTCACAGGTGTCGGGTTAGAATTCCATCTGGCCGTAAGGATGCTCAAGATCGTTGTCCTCTGCCTCCAGGTTCTGGCACAGCACAGCAGCGTACGCCATAGCCACAGCCGTGGGCGGCCCAGTGTGCAACCTCCCTGACGAGGGTTCTGAGCTGTACCGCTGGCCCAGTGACCTGCTTGAGCCCACCCTGGTGGTCCTGCTCACCCTTGACCCTGAGGAGAGGAAGAGGAGGTTGAGGGACAGGGGTCTGATTAAGACAGAGGAGGAGCAGAAGCTGGACCACAATCAGCTCTTCAGACTCAAGTGAGATGCCTGAAGTGCTTTTACAGGTTATAATTGCGCGTTTAACGCTGGTCCGCAGAGGAAGCGCTGCTGATATCGTGCTGCGGATGGTTTTCTGTAGCTGAACTGCAGCTCACCTCAGCACTCATGAACAAACACGCTTTGCTGACGGAACCATTATGCCGCACTTATAAAGGGTAAAATCCAAACATTTCAAGCCTTAAATCAATCTCAGCTTCTCATTGCATTTCAGTTAAAAAAAAAACAAAATTGATTGCTTTCACAAACTCACCTAAAAAACCAAAAACAAAAGCAGCTGTGCGACGGGCAGAAAAAGGAGGAAAACAAGTTCTCGGTGAGTGTGAAAGCACCGAAGCACAGATGGGCTACAAACTGGCCTGCATGTCTCACTGCAGCTCAGCCTTGCTCTGATCCATCAAACGCTTAACAATCAATTACTGTCCCGTGGGGGAGGCTGCTGATGAGGAAGAACAGGTGATTAGCTGCCAAGCTGCTGTGCTCCATTAAGCTGGTCAAAACTCTCAGGACCTGGCGGCCCAGTTAGCCGCCGCGCAGACAGCGGAAGGCTACTTCCATTCATCCCTTGTCCTGATATAATGGCCTTTCCACACGGGCCGGCCAGATGTTGAACCGGCGCAATTAGAAATAAAGTCTGCCGCTGAGAGAGTTTGCACAACGGGTCAATCTCTTTCCCGAGGGCGCTTCTTCATTTCTCCTCCAGAAATGGCCGCTCTCGGCGCCATCTGTGCTCTTTCTCATGCTAAATTTTCCACATTTCATCACTCTGACAAAAGGCTGAGCCAGCAAACGACCCTCGTAGTCGTGGGGAGATCAGATGAAGTGTGACGCAATGATCTCTGTTTTAATGCTGTGCCCTTATTTGCCACACTTGTTCCTGTGTCTCTGCAGAGTGGAGCAGGCTTACCGAAGGATCGTCGGTCCAGTGTGTGTGACTGTGGATGCGAGCCCTTCTGCCGACCAAGTGCTCCGAGAAGTGCAGCTTTTAATTAAGACCAAATGCCACTTGTAAACAGTTCTTCCTCTTCCCAGCTGTCGGCCACGCTCGAAGCAGCTGCAGTACCCGTTTTTGACGCTAGGTGCCAGTAAGGCTTTATCTTTGTGGTACTTTTTGCAGACATGATTGTGGAGAGGAGCCTCTGCTCTGATCACTGACCGTCTGTAGTTCAGCATATGAGTGAAGGTTGAATGTCTAGAGGCCTGAATTGGAGGCCACGTTCAGAAATGCATATTCATGTTGGCATCCGTGCGTGTGGCTGTTTCTAAGAAGTGCTGTTGTACGTTTATGGATTGTCCTCTGTCCTCTGTCCAGACACTAAGGGAAAAAAAACACATTTAAATGTAAAATTAAGTAAAAAATTTGTTTAAAAACATCTTCAAAATGGTTTCTTTTTTAATGTATGATGCATTCAGGGTCTAGGATGCTACCCCGACTGTGGAACTTTTGGGCACACACATGCAATTAAGCACTGTATTTGTTTATCTTTCGAAGACAAACCCTAAATGCACACGCACGCCTCACGACATAAACTCGTGTCCAGGCCTGCACGTTCACTCCCAGCGTGCAGCGTAACTCATTTCTATATAGGAGGAAGTGTATATTTGGCCTTTGTGATGGGAAGATTAATTGGGGGTTTTAGTAATTATGAGCCTGGCAAAGCTTCAGGCTGGGGAAGACAGAGTGACCCATCTCTTACACCGTGATGCACCAGCAGAGCGCCATCCACTCCAGACCCTATTCATATGGCAATTAATGGAGCGCTGTATATCAATGTCACTCCGGCGCTTCCCCGCATAAGCGGCGAGATTACTCCTGCTACCAATTACAGCCATCCGGTGTTTTAGGAGGAGCAGAGGTGCCGCCGATGCAAATGCTACCGTCACGTGTAATCAAGCTAGAGCGGGGGGCACCGGTACGTTTACCAAAGCCCGCGCTAAGATGGACCCCCGATTGAGGTAAGTATCCGAGGGCATCTTTGCAGGGCCCTCGGTGGTGTGGTGACATAGCGATGTGCTGAGGGATGGAAAGTGTGTTCTCGGGCCCCTGTGGGACTTTGTTCACTGTGAATACAGTGGGCTCTTTCTCAGGAGAGGGCAGAATTTATGAAGCGGGAGCGCTAAGCAATTAGCCATTACTCCATGCGTCGGGAGTGGACGTAAAGTTTTGCGGCCACGTGGCGTCGGGCGTGTTTCCATATAAGATGTTTTTCTTGGCAACATAAGGTGGTGATATGCCATTACTGGCCCTCAACAGGACTCTAATATGACATTAATGGCCCGTAATCATAGTACATTACACATAACGCCATGGATGTATAGCTAATAGCTTTTTCCCCTCACACGTGAAGCATTTATGGGGTTGTTTTTGTCAGATAAACTCTGAGTAAGTCAGATCCTTGCATGATACTCGGTGAATCCGAGGCATTTCCAGGAAGAATTACGGGTTAGCCGCATCCTGCTTCTAATCTGCAAACCCGCTGAAGTCTGGAGATGAAAGTCTGCCCACATTCCACGGGAAAACCCAGGCCGCTCGCTGGGAAGAGCGGGCGGAGCGCAGGCGCTCTGCGCAGGCATGTCCGCGTTAGGCTGCACCGCACGCGCGCACCTCGCTCTGTATGGGGCCACTTCGCGCTCCTCAAGTTGCGCTCCTCAACTTCAATATTTCATCTTCACAACAGAGAAGCGGCAGCAGAGAGGAGGAAAAACCCTCCGCGAAATAATTAAAGATCCAGCAGGGATGCGGCAGCACAGCAGCCGCCGTCCCATCGTAAGTAATAGATCAAATGAAAGCTGTCCCTCAGATCATTAATAATGAGCGCGGGGATGGAGACTGCGGGGCGGAGGGTGGGAGAGGAGCGGGAGGCCACGGGCTGGTACAGTTTGGGGGGCAGGGAGAAGGGGCATCAGGGAGGCACAAGGTGGGTTTTTCATGTGTGTGTCTTTGGAGTGTGTTCTGTGGGGGGCGGGGCTCCGAATGGGAGTCTGGGTCCTCTGGCAAAGACCCCAGTGGGCCTCACTTGGCAGCCACATGAAGCGGCATGGCAAGAGGAGTCATGCATATGATTTGGCACCGAGCGGCTGCCAAACCCTTCAGACCCGACAGCGCCGTCCTGGTACGCCCGCCGTCCAGTAAACAACACGTTACATTACCGACGCGCAGGTTAGCGGGAGCTAATAATGGCCCCTTCAATCAGCGGGGCCCTCGCAGCATCGGCCCGGCTCCTGAGACTGGCAGGGATGGGCTGTCTGGGGTTTTGGGGGAGGAGGGAACAAGAGGAAGACGGGAAAAGGAGGAGAGGTGGTTTGAGAAGGGGGGGGGGGGGGGTGCTGATGTTGTCATCTGTGGCCTGCAGATCTCCCAGCCGGCAGGAGAAATATTTCAGCAGATAATGGACCACTATGCTGGAATCCGGTCCCTCCTCAGGAACCAGCAACCACCACTGGGTCGGGGAGTCTGATTCTGGGATATTTCCTCGCCTTTACCCATTAGATGTGCAGTTTCTTTAGGGAATCAGGATCTGACGCTGTTATTTATCATTATCTGATATTTGAGTCAAGGAATCCTTATTAAGCAATGAGCACACAAGCACAAACACACACACAGGCACACACACACACACACACACACGCACACACACACCTTCCCTCTGAACTCAGCAGGGGGTGGCAGACACCATTCTCCCCACATGTCAGGTGGATGGATGTAAAAACACGACGGCGGCGGTGAGATGGCTAACGAAAACACACGGCGAGGCTCCAAAACGAAGTGGAAAAACGGGGCACAGATGCGAGAACGGGGAAGAGCGCTCAAAAACGCTCCACCCCATCATAAAGCAGATGTATAATTCAGCCTCCTCCTCCTCATCCTCACCTTTTGTCGCGGCGCGTGACGACGGCGTCAGCGCGGAGAGGTGCCGGTTGTGGGCCCAGTAGGCCACGTATTCATGACGGCGTTATATATTCAGGCTTATTTTCTGATGTTGGGGGGGTTAGCGTAGCATAGCCTGCGATGATTGAAACCGCTCTGGTTTTGCCTGGTGGCTGTTGGGGAGGTTTTACCAGGAACGGTTAAATATTTAAACACCGCTGTGAGATCTCATTAAAAACAGCACGTCAGGCCCCAGAAGGCCCCCGCAGCACTCCCCCACACACATTCCCCCAAAAAACCCCAGTTAGGAGTCGGCGGAGTGTGACAAAACAGTTATTGTCTGTTTGCGCCGCAGCGCTCGTGATGAATCGTCACATCCTGTCAAACGTGGCAGCTGGCGGGACTGCGTGACGAGTGGCGAGCGGAGAGAGAGAGATCGAGGCTCGGTCCTGTCTGACAGCTGCGAGCGCGCCGGAAAAAACCCAAAACCAAATAACAGGACAAAGCGGAGCAGACCAACATTCCCCTAACGCACATGTGAAAACAGGAGCCAACTTCTCCTCTCTGGAGTTGCCCCCCCCCCCTCTCGCAAATTAATTCCGACGCTATTGTTTTGGGGCCTCCCTATTTTTAGTCCGGCTGCCCTCTCAAATAAATTGATTTCCTGTGGCGAACGCGGAGCGTTCCTTGCGCGCCACACACCCCTCCAAAACAGAGGAATACAGTCCTTTCTCCCCCCAGAGGGATAAATCAAAGGCAACCCTGCCAAGCTGTACGCGGCTGCTTCTGCGTCTCTTCTTATACTTGAAAACGGTTTATTTTCGTTTCCACTTCCATTAACTCTCTGCTGCCTCATCAGGCGGCAGCAGACGGAGGAGCTGCTCGAGTCAGCACCTCCAAAAAGACCCAAACCAACAACCTCTGCAGCTCTGGTTGGCGTCTCCCCGGGTATCTGGTTATCTGGTCCTGCCGAGGTCAGAACGCAGTCGTCTCCCCACGTGTGCAAAGATATTTAGACACGCCGCTTTACATATAAACAAAAGTAGAGCAACTTGATCCTGGAATCTTCGGCGAGCGTCAGGGGACCCGCTGGTCTTTGATGATCACGAGCAGAGACAGATGCACGGAGGCTGGGGGATGCGAGGCTTCTCTAGACGGCGAGAATAATGCCGAAGAATATGAATCATTAAGCAGAGCAAATGTTTGCTCAACTTCACGGGGACGACGGCGTGAACGTGCGGCGAGGCGGCGCACACAAAGCTCGCCTAAGTTGGGGAACTTCCGCCACGTCTCGGAATCGCCAGATGACCGGGGATTGGGCCGAGCTTTGCGTTTCAATTTCCGCCACCACCCTGCAGTTGTCACGGCAGCAGCAGGAGAAGGAACGGATTGGAAAATAAGGCCTTTGGGGTGTGGAGAGAGAGACAGAGAGAGAGGGAGAGAGAGGGAGAGAGAAGGGGAGAGGGGGGGAGACGCAAATGAGAGAAGCATACCACCAGATCCCAGTGCCTTATCCTGACTAAGCCATCTCAATCCCTCTACACCCATTTAGCTTACTCACTCCATAGTTGTAGTGCAGGAGAGACGCGGCGTTCGCCTACTTTACAGTCTCCTCACTGCGCCGTGGAAAAGATTGAGTTTATAGCTGCTCATCTTCATAATAAACACTATATGCCCAGTAGGCTACAGGAGGTATCGCCAGCAAACCGGGGAAAAAGGATTTACCTCCCAGGTCCTCCCGCGTGTGACCCCTCCTGCCTTCTAAACGGACGTTAGCATGCAGTCCTCAGGGGCTAATATTGAAAGCAGGGGGATTTTCTTCCTCATGTTTCTAACTTTCCAGCTTTGAAGCACTTCCCCTGCTGCCCACCGCCGATAAGGAAAATGGTATTAGTCAAGAACGTGGTCAACTGCATGTAAAACGTGGGGAAGGTTTCATCCTTTTAATGGGCTACTAAACCGGACATGGGTGGAAAATATTGGGGAGCCAAAGATTGTAGTTCATCTGTGTTGGTTGCCCCCTGTTGGCAGGCCACAGTACTGCAGGGAGCCCTGTCCTCCATCCCTCTTACTTATTCCTTAAAAAGGGTCATGGGGGTGCTGGGGCCCATCCCATTAATCACCAGGTGAGAGGCAGGGATACACCCTGGACAGGTCACCAGTTCATCACAAGACAGGCACACACACACACACACACACACACACACACACAAAGAGGGTAATTTACAGGGTCCAATCAAGCTAATGTTGCACTGTAGGAGGAGAGGCCTACACAGGCTCAGGGAGAACACAGAAAGGAGCAGAACAGCCTGGCAGAAACTGAACCCAGAACCTTTGTGCAATGAGGTGACTCCTCATTGTTGACTGAAACGGGTTTCATTTAGTTTTCATTGGTTATTTGATGCTGAACCTTGAATGGACCAGCAGAGCGTGGTCAGAGTGGCCAGAGGAAGGTGACAATCGTCTGATATCTGTTGTCATGGAAATGACCCAAAAGACTTTTCTCCCTGTGCCCTGACATAGACATGTTTCCTCCCCTGGAAACCAGAGGTAACCCTACAGAGATGAGAAGCAACAACAATAAAAAGAAAGACCTTACCTTCCAAACACTCTCTGCACAGCCAAGTGATGTAGTTGTCCGGAACCTCTGCTGGAGCAGTTATCCATCTTGCTCTGCGCTGCCAGCTGCCAGAGCGCGCGGCTCCAGCTAGCTGCCAGTGGCAGGTGCAATCAATATGGACTCTACGGAGAGTTGCAATACCAGAGGCCAGTCTCCACTCTCGAACCCATCTCTGTCTCTCCGGGGGGAAACAGGAGGCAGGCGGGCAGGGAGAGCGGGTTTGATGTCTCCTCTGTGGCTGAGACAGAGCGGCTCGCCGTACCTCTGCGGCGGGGAGATGATTAATCCTGCCCTGTTGGATACACAAGCATGGCTGGACTCAGACACACTGCAAATAGTAGCTTTATGGGAAAAAACAATCCCAAAAACACTGAGCGATGGAAACATCACACGGATCGAAGTGCTGCGTTTACACCTTCGACTGTGAGAAGACCACAACTTCTGATATTTCTTGTGTTTAAAGTTTGTCCACGCGTCTCCGTATAGAGGTCTGAGCGTCTTCCTATACAGTCACAACAGTGTGCAGTTATTAAATATTCACCAGGCTGTCAGGCCGTGTAGGAGCGTTGACTGATGCGTGATCATTAACGGCAATTTCAGCACGACAGAACAAAAAAGACACACACGCGCAGGCGGGAGCACGCACGCACTAATGGCCCTGAAGGTATTCACTTCTCCACCTAATTTAAAGCGCTCTCAAAGCGGAGCAACGGCGAAGAATAAACAATGAATTTAAAACGATCTTTCGTTTTAATGACTTGTTGTTGTCTTTAAAAAATCATTTTCTGAAATGTTTTCAGGGGATCTGTGGTGGAGGAGTCGGCTAATTAAAAAAAAAAAGGGGGGGGGGGGGGGGGTAAAAAAAGAGAAGAGCCGCCAATTCCGCCCGGAGACACAGATCTTACATATTTGCACGCTGCTCTGCGTTTTTCAGCAGGCGGCATTTTTTTGGGGGGGGGGGGGGAGGGTCTTTCACACAAACGTGGCGGAAGTACGTGAGACATTTAGGGAACACGTCGGGGATTTCACGTCGAAAGTCTCGGAGGCATCGGTGCCGTAATCGACCGCGTGGTTCTGTTCCGTAGCGACGTCGAGTTTGTGTTTCCGGAGCAAAGTATTCCTGCCGTTGACCCCTGACCCTGGGGTCACCCTGAAGGAAGTCCAGCAGCCACCAGCAACGCTCAGTTACACGTGCGCGCACCTGCGCTCGCGTATTAGCAACAGGAGATAAGCGCTGAGCTCTACAGCGAAGCAAAGCCAGAAGAAAAGAAGCAGCTGTAATAATCTCGTGTTAAAGCGTTTCCCCTCAAACTGTCTTCAATATGTAGGCAAAAGCAATTCCAGAGCAGCGCCCGTTCACTGGTAATTAATGGACGTTCGCCACAGGGCAAGTAACCAAAGTACCCTGAGGGTGCAGTAGTCCTCTAGCCTGGTGTGATTAATATGCACAGCTCAGCGTTCTGATCTGAACATCCAGCCGTCCTCTGGATTTCTCTCGTGCAGCCACGTCAGCGCCGGAGACGCCGTGAGAACGCGATACCTGGTCGTTTGACTTCCAAACACTCCCAGACTCTGTTTTTCTTCCGTCATCGCCTCTTTCTAAAGTCTGCCCTGTCTCATCCCTCTGTCTCGTCCCGGTTCTTGTAACAATAATAATAATTTTTAAAAAAGACCCTTGTGAAACTTTCAAGAGGGAGAAGCTGCCAAAAAGGCAATTTATTGCTTTGGCGCAATCAAAGATTGAAGAGAACACAGACTTGTAAAAGTGGTGACTTTTATAGTGTTCTCTATATTACACGAAGGAGAATATCATTTCTTGGTAGCCTGAGGATGTCTCTCTCTCGCCGCCGTGTCCGCCACGGCTCTGAACGCCACGTGCAAGTGCTGGCTGCGTGTCCGCCCTCATTCCCTTTCGTCTTCCCCCTCTGACCTCAATTTTCTGCCCTCCTAAACGTCTGACTGTTCCCCCGACCCCGAACAGAGCCAGCCCACTATGGGAATGATAGATGGGAGCAACATTTGAAGCTAACTTCTCCATCCCTTCTCTGATGCAACGCAGACTCGGAGCTGTTGGCTTGGTGCGGAGCTCAGGCAGTATTCATGGGCTGAGCCTCGCAAGCTGTTGCTGCACAGATTTGGGAAGGCCGCCGTTTGGATATACTTCAAGGAGAATGTGTTCGCGCAGCCCGTAGCCTCTGCGTCGATAGCGGCAATTGTGGATAGCGTCGAGGCAGAGCAGAGTTCACACCTGTTCACATGGCGTACAAAGTGTAACCGGAGGGATGTTCCCGACGCTAATGTTTATTTCACCCTGCGTGTCATCCGCCACAGGCCACTGGAAACACCAGGGATTATTTAATAGCGCGCTACGCTGATGGCAGGCTACACTTTTACCACCATTTTATGATGTGAAGCTGGCAAAGCTATCCCTCATCGGAGCAGATAGGGAGAGCAAGTGAAGGTGTCATTCATTACTCTGCACGGCCGGCTCGTTCCGGGCGGCGTGCGCGAGTCACGGGGCACCGCAACCTCCTCGTGCGCATTAAACCGGGGCCTGGCCGCAGAACGGCCTGATCGACGGCGGGTTTTGCCGCAGCATTGACGCGCTGTGAGGAAACTGCGAGGGTCTCAGAGGCAGGCAGACAGGGCTGATGTCACCGGCAGCGTGACCCGTGTGGTGCCGTGTCTCGTGTAGCAACCACAAGTCATATTGGCATGTTATATTACACTGCAGTCTCCAGGAAGTCTACACATCCTGGGTGAGAGGGTAAACTGATAAGATAATGTAATGAGGAGAGAGAGAGAGAGGAGAGAGACTGATGCCTGTTTTCCACTGCAGAGCTGCTTCGACTCCCCTTTTATTCTGCTAATGGAAGACCATGCAGTGGGAAAGGGTTCCTGTCAGGAAGAGCGAGCATCACTGGGCGGGAGAGGATCGTACTGGACCCCTGACTAAGGTGCTCAGCTCTTTGTAAAGCCGAGCTAAAAGATGAGGCTCTAGGTGTATCCCGGAAACTGGATGTTTGTGAAGGCACCAGGCGCCGCGCATCTTTCAGTTTGCATTATGGGCGCTGGCTAATTAGTCCCAGTGGAGACCGAGGTGGGCCTCACTGGAGGTTCAACCAGAGGCTACGAGTCTCAGCAGCTCGTATTTCACTGGCCTCTATGTACCAAAAGGTTCAGGCGGGTGTCAGTGCCGCACGCACGTGTGAGTCTGGAGACGTGTCTCGCTCACGTACCTGCACAAATGCAGGGCTGAAGTTACAGTAGAGGAAGATTTCCAGTTGTTTTAGCAGATGTTTATTAGTCCTAGAAGAAGAAGAAACCCTGGTAGCATTGTTGTGGGCATGCTAGCGCTTACTTGCTACTTCAATAAGTGAAACTGGTGTAACAATAAATTCCACTCAGTTTACTTTGAAATGGAGGCTTTAGTGGCATCTTTGCATCTGTTGCATATGCAGGTTTTAAACTCACCCTGACATGGTTTACCGGCTGGATACACGAGTGGAAAATCACAGTTTTAGCTGTGGAGTCAGAGCTAAAGCTAGAGGAGAATATTAAAGAAACAAATGTATCCATATGCACGGTGCTTTGTTTTACAGCGTTTTAATTGTAAAGGCAAATATTTATCCGGCTGCTTGTTGAGGAAAGTTTTACACTGGGATAGAAGGTGTTTAAGGTTAATTATTGTGAATTTCCAAAAAGATTAAATGTTTTGATGACAGTACTGGGATTTTTCTGCGTATTGCTGTTTGTGCCCTGCGGCAGTTCTCACAGATTTGAAATGCTGGTCGCATTCCAAACACTTTTGGGAACATGTGATTCTCCACCACAGAACGCCAAAACGGCCTCACATCAAGTGAAAACAATTAGCAAGAATTAGGCCTTACCCGAACAAAAAAGAAAAAGAAAAAACGCTTATTGGTTTCCACATTTCCACATCCAGGCTTCTAGTCAGTGTCTGCTGAATATGGATGAGACCGACGACATGGAAAAACTAAAACCCTACAATGTCTCGTCCCACCTGTAGGCAATCAGTGGGGATCACATTTCAGAAAAAGCTCTTTGCTTGCATCATCCCGTCCGGTTCCATCCCGGTTTGTTCACATCAAACAGTCAGAGGAAGTTTTGTTGCATTAAATATACATCCGCTCTGCCCTCTCCGCCCCGTCTCCTCGCTCACCACCGGCCAGTGTTTTGCTTTAGAGCAAAGTGCCCAGCGATGTCTGATCACCGGACTGAGCGGATCCCACCGCGAGGGACTTGAGGGGCTCCGCTGTGTGATTAAGCAAGCCTCAGTACCACCAGAGGGCCACCGGAGCAGATGTTCTCATTAAAAATGCAGGCTGTGTGAGCGAAGGAGATTGCCTTGTTCCAGGCAGAACCTGGCCGGAGGTTTTGTCGAACGCCCCCTCCCTCCCTCCCTCTCCCTCACTCGGAAGGCCGGCCAAGCCTCGATGCCTGCGCGAGCTTTAAGCAATGTGGCAACCGCTGAAAAGGAGTCGTTCCAAGGGCGCAGCACAATCGCGCAAGTGGGTTACTTCTCTTTAATTCGTCGCTGAAAGGAGAGAATGGGTCATTTCAGTTGCTGTTTATGTAGCACCGCCGCTCCTGGCATCCTCGCCGCTGCAATTACAAAGAAGGTTTTCTTATTAAATGTCTCAGCTGAGGGCTGCGGGGAAGAGAGGCAGATATTTCAGTGTTTTCAGCACGGAACCAAAGTGCAAATGAATGGATACCAACTCTTTCGAGGGCCTTAAGAACAAGCTGTTGACGACAGCTTGGGATATTCCGGCCCTTCCAGCTGGCGGTTAGATGGAGACTGGCACAATTAACATAAAACTGCGGAGCGCAACAGAGTGATGCGGCACACCAGAGGGTGCACACACCTACAGTACACAGCTGCTCAATAGATTCAGGAGGATCTATCAAAAAGCTGGCGTAAACTCGCTGCCAGTGTGGATTCTTTGTTGGATTGTGCTAACCGGCAGTTAGCTTAATGACGCTGAAGCTTTAGCAAAGTTTAGCAGAGGGTTGTGTCCTCTGATTGTACACCTTGACTCGTGGTGCACAGTTACATGGATTCCCCGCATGCAGCCGTCTGCTGCACATGTGGGAGGAAAAGTTACTGATGGATGATAGTCCTCACCCCTGTGGATGACCCCATTACTGCCCTTTGCCTCAACCCTTCTTCAGCTTCTTCATCAGCCCTCTTCTCTAAAACCCCCTCCCTACTGTTCTCACACACATACACATGCGTGCGCGCACACAGGCATGCACACACACAAACACACATTCTCATATTTTCAACTTTGTGGGGACTTTCATAGATATTATACATCCTTCACCCCACCCCCCACCCCCCAGCCTCTAATCATCCTGACTAACACCCGAACCCAGTTCTAACCTCAACCTTAAAATCAAGTCTTAACCCTCAAACAGCCCTTTAAAGTTGTGGGGACGAGCAAAGAGGGCCTCACTTTGCAAAAATGTCCTCAGTTTGCCAGTAGAATGAGAATTCTGGTACTCTCATTTCACTCTCATTTATCATGTAAAAGGATGCACAGATAGACAGACAGGCAGACAGACAGACAGACAGACAGACAGACAGACAGACACACACACACACACACACACAATGTTGAAAATGCCATGCTTGCTAATCAGAATGTGCCAATATTATTCCCAAAGGCCAAAGAAATCCATGAATCATGAAAAACTCCTGGAATTATCCCTCATCCTCTCACACATATTCTAATTTATTTCATGGATATTTTATTCCCTCTCTACGCTCTGGATGAGGCCTCATATGACAGTCATAAAAGATGGATGAAGGTGGAAGAAAGAAGTGTTTAGTTGGGTCTGGGTATTTGTTGCTTTGATTTTCTTTCCTTTCTCCAGTTATTTCTTTTTCTGCGGGGAACATTCATGTGGGGGGTAGATTATTAAGGAATGATTCATGCAGAAGAATTTACTGGTCGCTCATGAATGCCGCACAAAAGGTCAGAAAGAATAGCAAATGATGACACATCCGATAGTGGAATTACTGCAGATTAAAGCAGCTTGTCCCAAATTAGCTGATAGCGATCCAACGAGAAGACAGAGAGAGAGATTTATGAAAGAATGCTTGCAGCAGCGGTCGCAGTGATGCTCTCCGGTGATTTACAACAGCAATATGAGATGGGAAATTCAGCCAGATATTTTACACAATCCCCCCCCCCCCTAAATATGGCGCTGATGTCACTCTGTAGATTATCGTGGGGGTGCGGCGTCATTAACATCAGCTGCTGTAAATCTCTATCTGTTGCTTCTGAATGCAAGAGCAGAAAAGTGTCTATAAAACAAACGTCATTTGTGCAGAACAGATTGTGTTGTGGAGACAAACACTGCTTGTAACAGTAGAAGCTGGGGCCAAATTCAGCGTAAAAAAGCAATAACCTGTATGTTACCAAGATTTATGCATCCCTAGATGGCGCGGTTCCTCCGTAATGAGGGCTGCCAGGTAGTAAATTAAGAAATGCCTTTTGGCAAAGAGCGTTCTTCACTCTCGCACACACACACACACACCCACACGCACAAACATAAACACACACACACTCACAGCTATTGCACTAGGCCTTTCTTAGATCTAATGCGTTCACCAGCTTTCACCGCTACGTTAGCCCCTCCCCTGACCTTAAACCAAGCCTGTCATCGCCTTAAATTCAAGTCTTAACTCTCAAACAGACTTCGACGCCTCAAACAGAAGAGAACAGAAAACCCTCAATCAGAAGATTGAGGAGCAGCCAAAAATTGTAATGTTCTGATTTCCACAAAACACGTCCTCAGTTTGCTAGTAAAATCATTGTTGCTAATCAATATATACTATGTACAAGAACACACACAGAAGGGTTAAGCACTGACTTTATGAATCCATCTTTGAACCCTAACCAACTGGCATTGGCCCTCAAATTTAATGTGAAACTACAACCCAAATATTGTGGGATGAACTAGTTTCATTTTCAAAAAAACCCCAGTTGGACCCCACAAACCCATATGTTTTGTGTATTGATGGTGCAGACGTGGCTGCATGTCTAATGGCAACAGCTGCTGTGAGTGAAGAGGCCGCTGAATAGGATCCATTTGTATGCATATTAATATCAGAGCACAGTGAGGCCAGGACAAGAAGATCGGACTAATTTGACCATCCATCATCAGGACGCGTCTTCCTGGTCAGAAACAACACATCATTACCCCGCGCACACCACAGGGATGGCCGTGGTAAAACAACCCCCCCCCCCCCCACACACACACACACACACACACATATAGAATGTGTCTGTGATCGTTCGCTTTCTCCCACACTCTGGGAAGTTGGAGCGAGTCGGCAGCAGGCGCGGCGAACGTCCGCAGACTGTAACGATGTCACAGCTCGGTTCAGAAAGATCCTTGTGAGCTGCTCTTCTGTTTCAGTAATGAAGCGTGGAGCCACAGCAAGCGCCCGTCTGTGAAAACTAACACCCCGAAAGGACATACAGACACCTATTTGTCTGCTCGCATGAGATCGCCAAGGGTTACCGCGAGTTCCGATATGCAATAAATGTCATCCGAGTGTTCGGAGTGATGCTGGGCTCGGGGGGAGGGGGGGTCCTTCAGCGGTTTGGGGGTCAGGGTTGAGGTTGGGGTAGTTGGTCTCTGGTGGCAGAGTGTCAAACCTCAGCCCTCAAAGCTGATCTTTGGGGACTTTAGGCTTGTCTCACAGCCTAGAGTGAGAGCCAATGGGCCGTGTTGAATTACAGTTTTTCCCAGTTGCTAACGCAGTAAAATTACATGTATAGCACAGTTATTTAAACTGACACACAGAGAGTAAATCCTTTTTCTCAAGTCTTCAAAACTACACACACATTTTCAGTTCAAAATGTCACGTTTCAAACGCATTGAACACTGTTCTTTGCACAAGACACAACAATCTAACGTAAAGTCACAACACGTATCAAAACGACGCCATTTGAAATGATACTACATGAGCTAAATGACCAATATATTAGCTCCATCTGAGCAAACACTTCAATCAACAAAGTTTACTACTTCATTCAGGAAGTAAGCAACCTCAGCACGGGTTAGCGTGAGGGACATTGAAGAGGAAGAGGGAGGGTGAGAGGTAGGAGTAGAGCTGGTAGAGTGTTCATGGCCAAAACAAACAACTTTAAAATGAAATCTCCTCAAGGTCCTGGGTACAGGAGGATGGCTTTGTAAACTTGCATTTGGAAAATAAAGCATCGTCCTCCAAGACAACATTCAACTAGTCCGTCTGTCCCCAATGGCTCGCATTCTCTAGCGAAACCAAATCAGAATGAAACAACTTCATTAGGCAGCTTTTGAGGGAAACTCTCAACGAAACAAAGAGCTCAGATGAACATACGTGGCTGTAAGTATTGACTGCAGCACGCTACACGCAACATCGCCTCCCAGGGTACTGGGTAACATCATATTGACTGAGTTTTATTCTTTGTTTTCAGGGAGCCCTGGGGATGGATGTGCATGCAAGTCCACGTGAGTTGATAGATGAGGCTGGCTTCAACCAGGAATAGACGAGGAGAAAGGGAAGCACGGCCATTTCCAGTACGCGTGGTGTCCTCCACCATCATACCAACCTTGGACCATACAACACAGCCATATTCTCACATTTCTGGTCACACTCCACAACGTGGAAATGAGTGATGCAGACCCTCAAAGAAAGCGGTACCCCATAGAACCCCCCCGAGAGAAGAGTTCTTTTCGACTTGGCGTTGTGGAGGGGATACCACCCCTGGCCCTTTGTGCACGTGCCTTCTGTGCAGTCTGTGGAAGAGGGGTGTGATGAAATTGATGTAGGTGCTATTCAGGGATGGATGAGGCACTCGAGGCGTTCTACCCTCCATGTCTGTCAAGGGCAGATTTTGCCTGCGATGCGGACGAGGTGTCGTGGCCAAACCAGCTGTGGGGCAATACCTGCTGCCTAATCTTTTATTTTGCTGTTGTTCTGCATATTTATCTCGCAATCGTCTTGTTTTTGTTGCCTGTTGAATGTATTTTTGTTCAGACTACCTGCTGTTGCACTGACATGTTTTCACAATAGTTTCACTAGCAGGTCGCGTATGTGCAAATATTTATGTGCATGTGAAATCTGAAGAACGTTCTTGGTGCCAAAGGTTGGTTTTGACAATGCTTGGACACGTGCTTTTCTGTATTGTGTTTGTTTTTTTGATAAAACCAGCCTCACGTGTAAAATCATGCTTTAACGATTGGAAAAACAACAACTGTAGACCAGCAGCGGTTTCTTCTGAAGGCTGAAGCGCACGTTTCAACGATTTTCCTCATTCTGCCTAACACGTTCTGAAAACGACACAGTTGACTCGTTTTTGGCATCCCGCTCCCATTTCTCTGGATTATGGATCGCCAACTGCGCTTAACGTCTGCACTCACTCATCTCAGAACCACGCACGGGTGGCAGGAAGTCCCATTCAGGGTGCCGTCGCATCATCAGGACGACACATGCTCACACACTCAAGATGCAGGAAGTAAAGAGTCAGCAACTTGACCAGCTTCATACCTAAAGAGGGACTATTTTACCTGTGAAACAATGTGTGTCTCACACTGTCTACCTACACGTGATGCATGGTACACAGGACTTGGGCAGCTGGCCGGTATAAAATTGGATCTCCAGGTTTCCTGCTGCTCAGCGGGACTCAAAGCCATATTAAAGGCACCTCCTGCAGTCATGCAGCAGTGGGAGGACATGGATGATGGCCAAGGCAAGCAGCTCGGTGCCAGCCGCGCCCCTGGAGGACTGCATCTGCTCGCGCTCTCCGAACTGGCCCCTTTATGTTCAGGGTGACACATCGTCCCGCTTGCCCATATGCCAGCGGTCCCAGACTACACGCGCTTTAATTCAAGATCACGGCGCACCACGTACAGTAGAGGCAATAAACCTCGACAAATACACTTTTGATTGCGCACATCAGGGTTTTATGCACCCATGTGTAAATAGATGGGAGGAAGTGTGTGTTCATGCATACAGAAGGTCGCCTTTTTCCAATTTATGGGTCAGCGTATAAATCCAGACATCAATCTTGTGAGAGCTGATGATATCCTCCCTTTCTTTCCAATTTACGCAGGCTATTATTTCTTCTGTTAAAAGCCTCGGCGCTGAAGGGGAGTGTGTTTGTGCGTCCGGCGGCTGCTCGGCACCGGCCGCTTAGAGCGGTGCAGATTGCGTGGGCAGATGCCGCCTCATGGGCCCAGCTCGTTTTTTATCGCCGGCTTGTACTTCACACCGGCCACATAAAGCCAGCAGAGCAGTCAAGCCCGACGACCGTGAGTAGGGGCGCTTGTGAAATCACTTCCCTTTTGTCTCTCACACATAATTGAGCCCCACTCATCTCCTGCCAAAGCAAATACGGCGGCCTACATTTTTGAAAAATGCGGCGTGAAAGCGCGAGGAAACTCGGGCAGTTTGGGAGAATCGGGATGCTGAGGTGTAAATCTGCCACGAAGGGAAGCAAAGCTGTCTCTCAAACTGCCACTTTGGCGGCGGCCCTGGGAGAGCCGGGAGGATAATGGGAGTCGTCTAATAAGTTTGTTTGGCTTGTTAGTGTGATTGTTTTCTCACAAAGCTAATTAGCTGTCTTGGCCTTGGGGACCCTCCATCCTATATCTTGCCATCACCACCTATCCACACACACCCACGCACATACGCAGGCATTCATCTATCCGTCCTCACCTGCCTCCGCCCCCTTTCTCACCCTCGCCGTGCAGCAGCTCGCCGTCTCTCTGTCTTTGCTCCCTGTCATGTTTAAATTGATGGAGGGTCTAGTGATTGTCTGTATGGTCCCAAGGTGCCTTTCCTCACCATGCAGGCATCCTCCTTCTTGCTCCACAGTTGATTACGATAAATCAATCTGGGGGGGGGGTCAAACGCTTGGACTGGGGCAGCGTCATTTCCAGTGGCTGCGGTGGTACGCCAGGCTGGGATAAGAGGGTGTTTCCTGAAACCCCGCTGACCTTTCTGGACGACTCTTGTTTCCATGGTGAGACCTTCAATAAGGTACAAATCTGGTCCTGTAGTCAAAAACCAGTGGGGGAGGAGAGATGCTCTCATTTTTCATCTCTTTCTTTGCCTCCAATGGCCTTATTTCCCCGTCTGGCAGGGCTGGAAACTGACAGGTAACGGTAGAGCAGAGCAATAACGCCATCCCCCTGTCCTGTATTGCAAATAAAGCAGGAGATTTAATCAATGGCCAGGAGGAAAAGCGGGGCCAAATCAATAGAAGCCTGGCTGTTTGCTCCCCTGTTTGAAGGTGAATCCACGCCTTGCCACATAAATTGGACTAATTGAAGAGCATGCTAGGAAACAAGCCCAATAACAAAGCATGCCTTTGTCAGCATGATACTTGTATGTGAATTTCATCGAGCCAGAAGTGCAGAGGAGGAGATAATGAGCTGCCAGGAGTCTGGAACAGAAAGCAGAAGGGATAAACACGATATTAGTTGCATTTGGGCAGATAACATCCGTCTAGCTCATTTAAGTGATAAGCGTGGGCGCGCGGCGGTTTTCAGAAGCAATAGCACTCGGCTGTGGGATGAGTCGAAGCGTTTCTCTCGCTCTGTGTATCAAGATGTTCCCCTCTTCATCTATCCGCTGTCGTTTCCTGCTGCAGAATCACGCCAGTACTAAAAGAAGCCATTGCTTGCCGAGGCGGGGACATAAATCCAGCCATGGTGATACATCTCATCAGCAGAGGCAACAAATTAAAAAACAGTCGCCCACGAGACGCCGCTGCTCAATAAATTGGCCCTATTTTCGAGGGGGAAACGGTTCCTTTCCCAACGCAAAACAATCAATCAGAGTAAATGACTGCGATTCACAAATCTGTCGCAGAGGTGCATCGCTGTATTAACCGTCCGACCTGTGTGCTGATCAGCTTAAGATCTTCCCCGGGACCTCATTCCATCTCAGGTCCCTCATGGGGACGGGACCCTGAGTGCTCGCTCCTGGGGTTGGCTTTAATTAATAAGTTTTGCAGTGATGGCAAAGAACAACAGGAGGTGTTAACCCTGTTAGCGGAGACGCATGTTGTGGCTCTTCTGAGGGGATGGGGGGAAGGGTGCGGGGGTGGGGAATTAAAAGATCGTTGCCATGGATTGGTTCACAATGCACCAGGAAGCAGATCTGAGTCCAAATGAAATGATTGTATCAGATAGAAATCGATAGCAATCCATGCCTTCCTTAATCCAGCAGTAGCTCCCAGATCACTCCTCGGCACAGGCAATCTCTCAGCCATCATTACGACACGGAGGTCGATAGCGGGCAGCGAGGCCTCCGGTTAGGTTTCTGGAGCAGTGACGAAGAGGCAGAGGGAGCAGAAGGCGAGACAGCGAGCGGCGAACGGCGAACGGCTGAGGGGTGTTAGTGTGGCTTTGGGTACCTGACAAACTACAAGCTTGTTGTTGTTAGAGGTAATTAACAAAAGGAGAGGGGAGGAAAACAGGTAATCCAGTGCGCCAAAAAAACTTTAAATCCTGCCAAAGCTCTAAAGCCCAAAATGTTTTCTTGTGTGATTCTCCCACAATAGGGGATTTGAGTTAAGCGCCAGGCATATTCTGCTTCAAAAGATGGACGATGAAGGCCGGGGCTGGTTTAAGGAGGTAATCAGAGCAGGTGCAAATCGTCTGTCAAGGCGTAACACAATTTTACAGAGTGCCTTCGGGTGAATGGAAGCATCTCCTACGCCTCAGAAGACCTGCTGGAATGAACGTGAGAGACTTTAGCCGCATTTGGGAGGGGTAAAATAAGAAGAAAGAGTAAAGAACATCCAAATGCTTTGAGCCGCAACATCGCCGGTAAACCAAATGGATCCGATGACTTGTTTTTGTACCAAACCCTCCTTTTTTGAAGAATTAATTGGCACATTTGTCATTAACACCGGTGGCCTGAGCAGCTGGGTGCTGAGAAGGCGCCTTCGGGTTTCAGTCTGGCTCCTATTCTGCAGTCCGGTCACAGTATTTGAAACCCCTTTCAAATTAAAACGCAGGGTAGGGCGCTGCTTTAATGATAGCTGCGATTTTAATCAGCGGCGCAGTATTCCTAATAGGTCCTGGAGGCCTGGAGGCCTGGCTGCACACATCAACTTATCTCCTTCGTAAAGCTCCTTTTCTAATTTCCCACCGCCATCAAAGTCTGCCCGGCTCTCCCGGCGCTCACCTCCGTCCTCATCTCCCCCCCCCCCCCCGCAGACCTCGGTGGTACGATGTGCATATTGAAAAAAAAAAAGAGTACAACACAACAACTAATTAATTCCATTAACATCAATATTCTGCTCATGAGCGGGAAACACAGGAGATGAAGAGAAGGAAGGCGCGGCAAAGGATTATGAGTGGGAAGATGGATGGATAGAAAGAAGTGGAAATAATTGTTTACTCTCTCCATTCTTTATCTTTGTCTTCTTTTCCCTCCGTCTCGTCTCTCTGAAGGAGCCTGTTGGCGTGAAGGAACTTCTCTCAGCAATTAAGAGGAGCCGCAGACGCTCGGCATAATTACCGCCGCACGCTGCTGCTGTCACAAAACTCAGGCTTGCCCTCTGGTCATAAAAAAACACACTGAAGAATATTTAGAAATGAATAATTCAGAGTGATTGTTCATACTTAATTATTCATGGGACCCCAGCGAAGGGAGATTTGCATCTCGCCGCTGTAAATATTATTAATCTTGCCAATTACAAAATTCTCTGCCGCTCCGAATTCTTCAGATGATGCTACGTGATGTGTGCAGTGTTTTGGAGCTTTTTAGGTCTAAGCGGCTCTAAATGAACGTTCTGCAGATTTCATGCGCATCTTAAAAAAATCAAAGATGGAGCTTTCGTTTGGGGGCTAAAATTCAAAGGCAATGGCCTCAACTGCTGTAGCCAGAGGTGAAATAGAGATTTTTGGGACCAAAGGTGACAGTTTTCTTTCCAAATGATTAAAAACGTTTAAAGGTTATTTAACCTTTTAAAAACTCCCTCTAGAGGTAGATGAGTGTAATTACATGACCACTGTTGCACGCATGGAGGTTGTTGTTTATGTTTAGAGCAAAAGTAAAAATAAATGTATCGTTATACCATTATTTCCATGGATAAAAGCTCTTAACTCAAATTGTGATAATCGGGAAATATAAACACTATTCCTATGTTTTCCTTATGTCTACATCTCATACCACGCTCCATCTGGGCAGCATTGAAGTGAAGCTTCAAAAAACTTTTCACATCAAATCCATGATCCCTGGACTCCATCTGCTGAATCACAGCCCTAAAATTAACGATGACAATTGACATAACAAAGTACAGTAGATGGAATCAGAGACGAGATGAGTTACAATAACATCGTTATTCTGATTAGCCTCCTAAAAGTGCGCAGTATTTAGCTCCAAACATTTTCAAAATCGGAAGCCCATTATCAGCACCTGAGGTCCCGGGTGTTATCAATAGCATGTTGGGATAATAAGTCATCCCAGCTCATCATGGGTTGGAATAAATAATGCTTCCAGGGCAACTGAAAACACCATCAGCTCACATAGTTATCAATGACTCTGGCGTGGAGCTCAGAGGAGGAGAGAAAATGATCATCACTTGTTGCAAAAGCTAACGCCAGGGTCCATTTTCACTGTTTATTATCAGGATTCTTGTGATGACCACATGGAATCCCAGATCCATAAATTACTGCCAATCATTTATTTCCTCATAATCTGTTTAAAAAAGATTACCCGGAGCTCATTCCTTATCTTTTATTATGTTCTTGAAAAAGCAGGACTGAGCCTTATAATCTCAGAAATGCAAATGGAGGTCCATGTCCAGACACTTAATTAAATTTATGTCAACTTTACTATTACAGTACGCCTTTCTGTACTTGAACAATGTCACAGATCCCTGATAAATGAAACACGTGCTGGGCCAAAGTAATAATTTGTCAAGTCTGGTGAAAATCTCCCAGTATTAGGTTGGAAGGGTTGATGAACCCTTGGACGGCTCCAGGAGGATGTGTGACTTTTCCCTTATGCAGAGTGTCCCTGACCTGAATTTAAAGTGTGTGTGCATGCAGTTTGACTTTATAGGACTGTAATGGGAGACTCTTGGGGCTGTTTATCACATGTAAACACACACACACACACACACACACACACACACACACGCGCGCACACATGCACACGTACAGTTGTTATTTTCCTTGAGGTCACAGATGCGATAAACATGTGACTTGCAGACTTGCAAAACTGCAAAAGAAAACACAAAAAACCTGAACCAAACAAGAAGAAACAAACAAAAAAAACGCACAATCAACAATAACTTCCGAAGAACAAGATCTTTTAACACGTGTTTCGTTTGTGGGAATTCACAACTGCATCTGGGTCTACAAGTAAAGAGGAACAAACGATGATGCCCGGTGGCAAACGAGAGGGGAAAATGCGCCCTCTGGTCCGTTTCACCTGTGGATTAAACCCTTTGTTTATACTTAATGGTAACGCAGTCTTAAGTGATTCGATAACGTGCGGCCTTGGAGGAGCATTAAATCTAAAGAAGAGCTCGGCATTCATCCCTTCATAGATGCATCCATCCCTTCAGAGGTGGAGACACCAGCCCTCCACATTTTTAATAGTTAGCCTGTTTGTCTCTTGGTTGCCTGCCTTCTGCTTCTCCGAGCCTCAGGGTGAACCAGAGAGTGACACTGTCTAATGCTTTAAGCTAGCACCTCACTCTAATAGGCCCTCCCTTAATTAGAGTGGGACCCCCCCGCCCCCATTATAAGAGATAAAGCCCCACCCCCAGAAAGCGAGGCAGCTGACACTCATGCAAACACAAACACACACTGAGTACAGATGTCTGTATCACGGTGGCAGTGTGTAACGCCTGTTGAGCCCTGACGTGGCACTGATAATCACCATTTCAGATTGTGCCGACGTGTCCAGTTTTTCCCCTCCGGTTCCTTCTTGGCCTCACCCTGGTTGCCGTGCAGGCTCCAGAGTGATGTGTCATCTTATAATCCTACGCCGGCTAAATTACATTAGGAATCTCCTCTCATTAATTAAAGCGGCTATTGGCAGCACCTGAGATAAAACAGATTTTAAGAGCTCAGAGTGAGAACGCGGTGCGCAGAAGTGCCGGCGTCAGCACTTTGTGAGTGTGTTTGTGTTTCCAGGGGGAGAGAGAGAGAGGGGGGGGGGCAATAGTAAAGATCTGCTGGGGTTCTGGAGTCTATAGATGGTGCTATAGCACACACGCCCTCTGTGATTTAAAGCTTATCCTTAAAGAGGTGTTTAATCCAGAACAAGATTAGTTTTAGGGTTAATGGATGCCATTCACGTACGCTGCCGAGGTGTTTTTGACGTGTGGTTTAAAGAATATGCAGTAAAACAGAACCGGAGCACTAGCTGGGATTTATATTCTGCCATCAAGCTATTGCTAATCTATAACTTTGTCAGCAGCGGCAATTAAACTGAAGCGATCTTCCGTAGATTACTGCTCAAATTGTATAATATGACCGTCAAGTGAGTCAACAACGGACAACAAAAAATGCTTCAAGTTGCTGACACGCACGGCAAAGTTTAAAAATGTACAACTCTGTGAAATAATAATAATAAAAAATAAAGTCATTAAAATGTATCAGGGGGAGCGGCTTCAAACAACATTAATCACGGTGAAAATTTACATTAAACACACTTCTCTTGGTAGCTGTCAAAACTGATTAATGCAAAGGAAAGTGAGAGAGGAGGAGGGGGAAAAAAAGTTGTATAAATATTAAGTGAGTCCTGCATGTTGCCTTTGTATGCAAACCATGTAAGAGCCATTGTGTAGTTCACCTGGGTCCCTCGCAAATGAATAAATCACTGCCTCTGGACAAATTAATCAAAATGTCCAGCTGTTGCTGAGCCTGCTGGGTACCGGAGCTCAGACTGCATCCTTGTGTGTGTACCTGTGTGTGTGTACCTGTGTGTGTGTGTGTGTTCTGCCCTCCTTTCCTCTCTTAACAGCAGACCTGAAATGACACTTTAGCTTTGTGATAGTTGGTATGATTCTCACCCACAACAGTTCTGGGATGGCTGCTGATGTCTGTGGCCTGAGCTAGACTCTGTCCACACCATAGCCGGGTAGTTAGACCCCCAGCCCCCCCGCTTTGAGCTGTAAAGTCTATTTTTATCCACTCACATTTGGAGACTGGTTGTTCTTGACGGATTGGTGCCTGGCTAGATGGGCCAATCATGAGGTGGAGCCCTCGGTGACCTAAAGTGTTGAGGATGTTGCCCTTGGGCAACCAGAAATGGTGTTTTGGCTATCAGCTAACTGAGCTTAGCATGCAGAAAAACATTAAAGACCACAATAACTGCGCTGCTTTGATCTTTCAAACCTCACCCTTCCCGTCAGTCAGTGTTGGCGTTATTTACAGTGATCTTTCCTCGACGGAAACACAGGCAGAGATGGGTCAATTTCCCCGTAAATGAGTTCCATCCATCTATGTGTTTCTTATCAGCTGCTCGTTTCTAATCGGGGTCACAGGGGTGCTGATATCTACCTTAGCAGCCTCTCGGTGAGGGGCAGGAATACACCCTGGAGAGGTCAGCAGTCCACCAGAGGACAAACACGCTCCTGATAGAAAGAGCCAGAGCTGGAATCAAAGCCGGCTTTGATGTTCTAGAGAGGGTTACTATGTTCTGGTGCTTTAATTCAGTCATCCAGGAATGTTCTGTTTCCCAGGACTATTGGATCCAGTTTAAAGCATCAACAGGACAAATCCACCCTGCATCCTTCTACTGTGTTCTGACGTCATTAATATCCACGAATATGAACCACCGGCAAGTGTGTGTGTGGTCTGTGTCTCTAGGTGTGAGCTCAAGCTGAAGGCCTGAGTCTTCTCAGTGGAGGTCTGCCAGCAGAGCAGATGAACCAGGACACAGTGAAGTCTCCATCAGCTCTGCTCGCAGACGCTCCCGGTTTCTCCAGCTTTCTTCAAATCGTGTTACTGAGTGACCTTTAACACCCCCGACACCTCTTTTGGTGTAATTCACCCCTGTATCCTTGAGACCCCGCAGCAGATATAACCCCGCGCCTGTAGTTGCGAGGTGGCGAGCATGTGCTAACATCACGGATGACAGACGGCGAGCAGATGTGACACCGCTGTCATCCGCCGTCTCCGGACCCGCCGTCCACTTAAGGTAATGGACGCGCGGGATATTCCGCCTTCCGCTCGCTCTTCCTCCTCATTTCCCTTGGAAACGTTTAGTACGGTCTGACTGTGTCTGTGATTCTGAACTGACGGTGAACCCGCCGCTCTACCCCCACGCCTCTTCACCCCCCCCACCCCCCCGCCCTGACTGCTGATGTCCTCTGCATGAGGAATTGCTCTCAGAAGTTTACTTTGTGTTAATCTCATAAACGCCTGGGTCTCCCTCCCCATGCAATAAACCACTTACATAAACCTTTCCTTTGAGACGGGGATGGGGCGGGGGGGGGGTAGCTGACATGTTCAAAGTTCCACTCGGCCTCTCTCTCTCCCCCTCTCTGTCTCTCTCTCTCTCTAGAAGGGTGTGATTTCCACCAGGAATGCTTTATTTGGACCCTTTATTACACATGCTGTCCGGGACTCTTGAAGGGCAGTTTTAATATAAGGAATCTTCGCTCTGTAGCATGTGAAGCAGCCACGAGGAGTTGAAAAATGTTGACATTTACGAGCGCAGAAGCATTTCACGGGACCACTTGTTGTCAGGTGATCAATATGGGCTGACACCAGTGTCACTGGTACTGGTTATTGTAGTAGTGGCCAAAAAGGGATAGTCTGACTAATACTAGATCTGCTGGGATTCTATATATAGAGCACTCTATAAGGAGCATTCTGACGTGCGATCAAACAGTACCTACACCTGTAACTGTACCTACCTGTAGCTACACGTTTAGCTCGACTAAGATCGCCCCTGCAAAATGTGCACCAATGGCATCACACAGAGCCCAACAATAGCTAAGCTAGGTGAGCTAGGAAGCTGGTGTCTGAGACAGGTACAGGGCTTATGCACATGCGCGGAGCATCTCAGCGTCTTCCAGGATAAAACTGTCCACAAAAAAGTGGATGGACTTTCATTTGCGTTTTCTGTGTGCGTTAGTGCGACTTTTAAAACTTTGATTTCTGTTAAGATAGCATGTTTACATGTATTATTAATGTCCAGCTTTAGTTGGACTCATAAAAAAGGTTAAATGAAATAATTTGTTTGCTTTTTCTTAATCCAAATGAATGTGAATTAGTGAGTTGCTTGTTGAATGGAAATGAAATAAAATGACACTTTTAGCAGTGGGTGCTGCCGGGAGGTTCCATAAAAATAAACCAAAACACCAGAAAACTGTTATGGGGCGGTGATAATGTAAAAGAGAAATGAAGACTCGTGTTTGTTGGTCGTTATCAGCATTATCTGTTCATTTCTAGTCTGAAGAACAACCCGCACAGATGAAGGTAGCATCACCCCCAATGTAGACTAAATTATTAACGCCTAATTATCATTTATTATCTGTGTTTTTGTGCTTCTGTAGTAATGGAAAAAGGTTTCACTCAGAGGGAATCTCTTATCCTTATTGGGAGTCAGCCAGGCAACATCACCATTCATTACCGGCTCCTTCCACTCCTCTTCTCCCACCACTCACACCTCTTTCCATCTCTTTTCAGTCAATTCTCTTTTCCTCTCATTTGCCCGGGATGCTTCCACACCTCCCAATCCCATCCGATGTGCCATCATTCACCTCCAGAGGGCCGTTCCCACTCTGAATGGGATCATAATCGGCCCAGCTTTGGTTTTAATAGCCAAAATGACAATAGCTCGCACGAGCGCACGGCTGAAAGCGTGTGCACGTCTCGCCGCTTCTGACACCTCTGTGGCTCTGCGGATGAGCGTGGACAGATGTGCCCGCTGGAGCAGAACCGCCGGAGAGCGTGGAGACTTGGACATTAATGAGATGGTGACAAAACTCGCACTCGCCAATTACAAGAAAGTGAATGGTGGATGTTTGAGAGAGAGGGAGGGAGGAAGAGAAATGACAAGGATATCCCATTGAGAGGCTGTGCTATAGCGCTCCGGCGAAAAAGAATGATTGGATCTAGTGTTCACTTTTTAATTCTAAAGATTTAATATGTGTATCCTTTTTTAATCATTTTTCTTTTACTAATCTGTGTCAGCACTGTGTAAAGTGTCATCTGGTCTTTTTTTCAGCCATCGTGACTGATTTCTGTAATTATTAATTCTATTTTAGATATAAGTGCCCCATTCAAGGTGACACATTGTGACAAAAGCTTCAACAGACGCCTACAAATTCTTGGATATTAACATAGCAACCCATAATTGACCCTGACAACGGCAAAAGGTGCATAAATGAATGTACACGTTCCAGAGTTTCATGGAACAGAGCATATACTGCATACTGTCATACACCATATACTTTATGTCTGATTTCTCTAAAGAGCTAAATTAACATCAGCTAACTGTTGCCGAGCAACAGTACTAAAGGGCTCTGCGAGAACTCTTTCAGCCCCATGGAAATCATTTCTTTAAATTAAATCACACCATTTCATCACACAAATAGTGACGCTGAACATTAAACTCCCTGGTTGTTCTCCAGTCTGGAAGCTAGTGGAATAAGAACAAACAACCAAACTTGTTTAGTCCGATTAGCAGTGGTAAGTTTGGGATACCTGTCAGCAGCCTGGAGCACATTTAACGCCACTAGGATTAGTTAGTAAGGCAATAATCTGATTGGCTGTTTAGATTTAGTGAGTTGGCAATAGAGCACTTTACTGCCCCTGCTGGTGAGAAGAATCATTGCATCTCAAGCAGACAGAGAAAGCAAAATCTCAAAATGTTGCTTTTCTATCAATAGCTCATGATTTAGATCCACTGAGCTTTTGCAGGAATGCTAAACAGGTGAATCACCACTAAAGCACTAATTCAAATTCATTAGGACACTCATCCAGTTTAATCACTTCTTTATAATGAAGGAACGGTCTGTGAAACACCTCTGCAGATGTGTGAAATGACACATTTGTAACCGTGGAGTCCCTCACCTGGACATACAGTGTGTTGCACCATGTTCAGCGGTCAGAACACAGCCGCCGGTGGCTGGGCTTGTTATCGGCGCTGTATGGGGCTTGTTAAAAAATAAAAAAATAACAAGGGTGTAGGTGTAGGTCCATGCGTGGCAGCGCTTGCTCCTAACGTGTGTACACTGCATGTTTGGTATGTGGGACCCCTCTGCAGGCGGCATTGATCGACCTCCGTCCCTGGACGCTCGATGCAGCCTGACCCCTCCAGTAACCAGTCAGTAATTGATCCTGTAGCAGCACGGTTGTGGACTCCCACGGCACCCCGAATCTCCACTTATGTGTGAGTGTGTGTCTTCTGTGTCTTCCTTTGGCTAGGCTCCTAGCAGCACGCCCCACCTCGCTAACCTCTCTGTTGCATTCAGAATGCATCCAAAGGGCATGGAGCTGGGCACGGTGTGCGAGGCATCTATATTCTCTCTATCGCTCTGCTCGCATCTCGTTTCTTCCCCCGCTCCGACGCTGTCCACAGCAGTTACCCGACGGCTGATGAAACCTCCCTCCTTTTGGTTAGGGTTCCTTCACATGGCGGCACAAGTTTGCCGGCAGATCAAAGAGCGCCGTGATTTCATGTAGATGAAAGCAAATCGCAGTCCCGCCAAGTTGTTTGGATGCTCCGCCGCGCTCGATTGTCTCACGGTTTTCGAGCGACGCGCTCGCCACGACAGGACCCGTTCCGCTGCCATCCAATTCCAGGCAGGCAGAGGAAACCGGGCTGTGCCAAGTGTGCCAGGTTCCATCGTCCCTGGTTTTGTTTTCTTTCTTTTTTGGGAGAAGATTAGCAGCTGCCAATTTGCCAGCTTTCAGATCCTCCAAAGACACACACACGCACACACACACACACACACACACACACACACACACACACACACACACACACACACACACACACACACACACACACACACAGTAAATGAAAATATGCATATGCCCAGTCACAATCTGATAGTTTCAAACATAAGAAACTTCAATCAGAGCACTTGCAGTTTCTGTAGCCATTTATCTGCAATTCAAAGCGCTGTGGGTTTCTGCCTCTGCCAAATTACAAGCTCCATTTGCCAGCCTAATTAACGGTTCGCAGCGTTCAGTGAAATTTATTGCGGCGGCTCGGGCTCAAGCCAAAGCAAACAGGATAGACCTCACAGATGACCGTAAACTCGGCTATGGAGGCCGACACCTTGAAGAAAAACAAACTTGTTACAGCCGCCGTGTTCATACACTTCGATTTCCCTCCCTCTGCCTCTCCTTGCTCCACTGTCTCGGCTGACAGTTACTTGACTGTTTCACTTCACGGTCTCCGTGGCGATGGTTGTTAAGAAGGAAAAGCCGGGCTCGCATCCTATTGCTGTTGACTGCAATTCATTGTGTGTTTGTCAGCGGTTGCCCAGACGGTCAATACTGTTTAGATGCACGGCTGCGGCGTGCATCCAGGGAGGAGGACCGAACAATTTCACCCTAATTTAGAGAACTCGCACAAGCAACCTCCCCATATTCAGGGGAAATGAACATCTCGAGAAGAACATTTTCAACACGTTACAGAACAGCCGTGTTCGAGTTGGGGTTGGGGCACATATAGTCTGCTTCAGTCACATCATTCCTATGGAAACCCTCATTGAGTCAATTAACCCCGACAGTTTATAGCTAAAGAAAATGGTCATAAAGAAGCTTCCTTTGCCTCTTTCACATCAGTTTGTGGCCAAACTGATTAGAGCTCCAAATAAATCGGAAAATAGTTACTCAGAGACGACAGCAGCCCATCTCTCTGGCTCAGGGTTAGTATATTTCCTGAGGACATTAATGTTCTCCCCTGTCTTCTGCAAATGAAGCCAAAGGTTTTCCTTTGGGCAACAGATCTGTCCTGTTTATTAGACAACCCAAATTAGCAGGACGGGGTTGAGGTTGGGACTTTAAGGGATCTTAAAAAGGTAGGAGAGCCTTTAATGTGATGGCTTCATTGACAACAACAATGAAAACAACACTAACAACAACAACATGAAACCTCTGAAATATGCAAGAAGAATCTTGGCCAAACACATCACATAACCTATAATTTCTGGCTTATTGTGCTGTAATAAACTGGTGCATCGGGGGGGGGGGGGTGATCCTTTCTTCTAATCCATCAAAGAAACGTGGTTTCCACTTTTGCACAAGCAACTCTGTTTGCCACAGATACAGTTGCTGAAAGCACCTTTTGGAGTAAACCCCTGCTTTACATGCCTGATGCTGGTTCCTTATTGGAACCTGAGAGTCGTCTTCTTCTTCTTTTGTATTAATTCATTGATTCACCCCCCCCCCCCCCCCCCCAGCGTGTCCCAGACCTCACTGCTAAAATAGACCTTTGTGTTTCCTTTAAATAGAACACGTACCTGCACATCTGTTTCGAACATACATGCACGCTGCTACGAATTTAAAGGCAAGATGACCAAACAGCATCTTCAGCTCTCTTTCTCTCAAGCAGCCATCAGGAAAATTGCCTCTGAGTTGCGCCACGCGATCCGCACTCCCCCCGATGTGCAGCCACCACGAGTCGATAAAGAAAGCAACAAAGACGAACAGATTGACAGAGCGAAAGCCTAAAAAAAGAAGAGAAAAGAAGAAATCAAGAAAAGAGGCCCTTTTCATGTTTCTAGGTTAGCGTTGCACTACTTTAGCATGCTACTCTTGGGAATGGCTTTTTTTGTTGGTGGTGGTGGTGAAATCAGTGTATCAATCAAAGCAAAGTCTAAATGAGACACAGAGGGATGCAAACGTAGCTCTGCTGCTAATTGATCTATGGTTTGTTCGAGGAATTAAAAGAGGAGGCTGGCTTCATTAGTGCAAATGTTCTAAATCTCCAACTCCGGCTCCTCACTTTTGCGCCGAAGGGCACAAAAAAAGAAGAAAGAAAGCAGATAAACAGATAAATGGGAACAGAGGATTGATTTGATGTGAATGAAGGGCGACCATCATCCTCTAAAATGTGTTTTCTCGCATCTCTAACTTTTCCCCCTACCTCACGGTGTGTCTCCTACAAGTAGGCCACATTAAAATAAGACCGTACGACAACACATGTCACAGCATGCGCGCTCCTAAGAGGGTGGCCATTAGTGGAAAAGAAACTGGACCGGCTTTAACTTGTCAGCCGGCTTCAAAGAAAACTGTGTGGGCCTCTCGTAAGCCTCCCCGGCTGATGGAGAATTATTGATTGTGTGTTCAGATATCTTGAGGCGCTGCTGTATAACACTGGAGTTTAAATTCAGCCCTAATGCTCAGCCCATGCATAATTTATGGAGTTACCATCAAAAGGTAGTAGCATTGCAAACTAAAGAGGTCTCCAGAAGCTTTTCCTTTGTCCCCGTTGAAAGTTTTCACACATCAACAGTCTCAAAAGCTGGGGGTAATTTTACAGCAATAGGTCAGGATCCTCAAACAGCGGGGATAGGAGCGGATCAACGGGTGGGCTTCCAGGGGTTCGCAACTGTACTGCCACTTTTACAATTTACGTTCCTGCCAACTTATTAACCGAGCGTTTCCAATTCATGGTCTATTTTGTTTTGCAGTTAATTTCTCATACATGCATAATCAGGGCGGCGCAAAGGAGCAGAGACACACAAGCGGTCTTCTGGGCTTTACTAATTTTATGTTTCTGCCTCTCTGCCTTGCATGCTGAATCGCCCTGCATTAGCTGAATAATGAAAGCACCGTTCATTTATTGATCTGTCTGTCTGTATTGACCAATGCTGCTCCCAGCTATGCTTTTCCACATGCTACAGACATTTATTTAGATGTAGAGACCCATTTACTTGTAATTACAACCCAAAAGTGAAAAATGAAGGTGGAAAGAAAATTCAGACTCCCAGAACCCATCAGAATTATCGCAGCTGCCCCCCTGTCTGCACTAATGGCTGATTACCTATGACTGGTTCTATATTACACACAGCAGAGCTGCATTCTGCTCAAAAAGCACCTTAAAAAAACATCTTTGTCATTGGACTTGAAATTAGCACTGTCAATTAAAGCTTATAATCAGATTAATCACAGGGCGGCTTGGGTTTAATCACAATTAATGCCCATTCTTCTTAATTGTGTTTTACTTTGTATGGGGGAAACAACCATAGATCCACTTAATGGGTGCTTTGTTTAACCCTAAAAACAGATTTGGTGTCCACGTATCAACTTCACTGATGTCTTTGCAGATAAATCCTTCATGTTCAACTTCTGTTCACTTCCACTTCAGGTTATGAGTTTCATCTTGGGTTCTTTTCTACCCAAACTTTCCACCAGGAAGCCCACCAGGATGGCTGTACTGGTCCATTTTGATGGAGTTGGGCCTGCGAACAGACAGTGTTGAAACCCTGATCCTCGCCATGGGGAGACATTGCAGGATTTGGATTGTGCTGAAATGTAGATTAAAATGTGTCGTTTTTCCTTTAGACAGTCCAGAGAATGAAAATTAGGCTTCAGCACAGAGAAGAGAATTCTCATGCTTTTTCCATAAATATGAAGAGTTTGTTCATAGAAGAGATCCACAGGTGAAGTTTGTGAATGACATATCGACCTGTTTTCCATTTACATCATTCACCACATCAGCCTCTGACAGTTTCTCTATATTGTGATGGTCAAACAACAGTTGACACCTGGACAAACAAGACTCTGAGCTAAAACACAATGCTAATATTCAAGCCTTTGAGTTCTTCCAGCTGGTGGGAAATTTGAATTCTCCTCCAACTTTTCATTGCCTGCTTCGCTGTCATACGTGCAGGACTTTTACGGCAGCATTTATCGCCTTGAAGGTACGATGCGTGAGTGTTCCGTGTTTCAGCCTCGGCCTTGAGCAGCTGCTTTAATATCAGTCCATCACCAGATGTCACCATTAAAACGGAACGCAACGTCTTAAAGCTTCAACACGTCGTTGGCAGAAACACGTTTCCAAGGTCCATAAGGAGGCTTCATCCACCTACTGCTAGTTGGTGGCATATGGTTGAAAGCTCGTGAAGCGATGCCGCCTGGACTCCTACATGCAGGTATTCACTCTTTACTGTCCTTTTACTACGTTTCCCTCCTTGCATCCATTACTGAGTCTTGGCTAATAGTTACTCAAAGCAGCACTTGACTGTCATAACAGACGTCATGCTTTTATGAAGTCTGTGTTGATGGTTGGCCCCAACTGCCAACGCCAGGCTTCAGTATTTAACGGCAGATAAATGAAACTCAATGTCAACATATTTTCTGCCCTAACTGTACAATGGAAACACTGAAAGAGGCTCAACGTGACACCGCAGAGCGTGCCTGTGGAAAAACGTCATTGCCTGTATTAAATTCTGAACTGCTTTATGGAGGCAGGTGAGAAAAATAAATCTGGAAATGAGCAAGACTTGTTTCAAAGAGACCGTGTGGTGATATGATAACTCGGATGTACTCTGGGTCAGGTGCACCTTTAGTTTTACTCTGAAATTACGCTAAATTTTTATAATCCTTCATGGAGGGAGGACTCCAGATGAAAAGTCACTTTTTAAGAATCGGTTAATGCGGATTTAATGTGGAGAATCGAAAGTTGACAGAGTTATGAGGTCTCTTGAGAGCCGTGGAGCAAAAATATAACACAGTGCAGACGCTGTTGAGAATCACTAATCTGGTTTTTAGACAAGGTTATTAATCTGGCCCTTTTCCAGGGAGCGTTCCTGCTGTGAGAAGGCAGAATTCATGCATTACTCCTGTCCTGAGTATGGAAACGAATACAAAGACATAAAAAAACACATGTTTAAACTTGAGAAATTTGCAGTCAACCCCTCTAATTACCCTTAAGGTAGCACTTTATTCTACATACACTGCCCATTTTCGAGACAGCGACAGATTTTTCTCTTCGAGCTGATTATCCATCATTCTATCTGCACTTCATATCGTCATTAAAAAAAATGTGCTGATGAATGCGCTTTGCCTTGAGAGGCCTTGCCAATGGGCTACACCACACTTATTAGCACCCTGGACAGACCAGTCCATCGCAGCACACACACTCACGGTCAAACAACCTGGGGCAGGTTAGAGTCTCCAAACACCCTAACGTGCATAAAAACTCCACAGAAAAATGGCAGCTCCTGGCAACCATGCTAACAATGCACGGATTAACTTATAAGACACACAAATGCACATAACCGAAGCCGACTGGCTGATATAATAACCTGCACTTCAAAGATTCTATACTGAACCATCGGTGTGGAAAGTGTCCTGCTTTCTATCCTTTGAACAGCACCTGACACTTCTGATGAGCCTTGTTCAACGCAGACCTCAACTTTCATTAATAAATGCCACTTGAGCGCATATGCTCGCAATGGAAATGTACACTCCAGGCCGCATTTAATCAAATCATGCTAATCATTGTGCAAAGGGGGTATACGGGAGGGGGGTGGGAGGCATCAGGCACAGTAGCCGCATACAGAATACATAACAGGTGGTGGAACAAAGCAAAAGTTTAAATGTTTCTTTTTCCGCTTTCCAGACATACAGCTCATTATGCCCTCATGTGTGTCTCGCGCAGCAGGAAAGGGGGCTTTGACAGTGCCCGTCCTCATTACTGCAAGCGAGCACCTGAGAGATGAGATGCATCCTGACACCTCGGGCTGATTCTCACCTCCATTAACACCGGCAGGGGGTCACCGTGATCTGATTACAGGAGGGAATGAAGAGGGAACAGAAATGTTGGGAAACAAGGGGGGATGGAAAGAGGGGGCGGTGGTGGGAGAGGAAAGGGCAGAAGATTGCATATATAGGGGATGTACCAAAGGGGAGAGGAAGGATGGAAAAAAGGCGAGAGTAAAGTAGCTGGATGATGAAGGGGTAAGTCGTAGCTGCTTGGTTGGGGGTTGATATTAGAGGAGCTTGTCTGGAGTACATAGGCCAGCAGCCGTGGGGCCTAATGATGGAGGTCATTGGCATACACCTCGATATGGGCGACTGCATGTGATCAATACCACCTGATGAGGTGTCTGAGTTCCCTCTGATGTGCATCAAAATGGAATATGTTTTTTTCCTCCTCCTTTAATCGATAGGAAGAGTGTGAAACTAATTGGGCAAAATTGCGGGGGCATTTATTGATTAATCAGGCAGAAAAACGAGGCGAGCATATCAGGAGGCAGAGCCTCGACATGTGAGGGCAACGACATGGTGTTTTGATTGGTGAAGGGAATCGATATCTTTGAATCATTGGCCGGGGCGTGAAAGTTGGACAGGCATGAAATATTTAAAGGTGCCATGGCGGAGGCACCTGCACATGCAGGAAATGCCTGAATAAAAACAGACTGGCATCAATTTTGAATGCCAGATTGTCCTATACTGGAATGCACTTGCGTGGATGATGGGATTCTTTCCTCCTGGAATGTTATCTTTCTTTTCCCATTCTTCTCACATATAGGACATCTTCAATATATACCCAGGGTGGCGTGCTTCAGTATGGAGCATGCCTTATAGATTCCTGTATCTTTCTGCCACCATGACAGGAATCTCACGGTGCACGCTCCGTTTTGCATTGCGGGAATGTGTTCAGGAATGGTTTGCACGTGGTGCAATATCACAGCGGGGTCCTCTGAAGGACGAGAGCTGTGAGGCTATAATCTCTTTTCTCTGTAGCGTTGAACCCCCAGGGAGAGTTGGATCAAGCCACTTGATTCAGTCTTTTAGTTCCACTGTGGTGCACTGCACTATGCACCAGCACAAAAGCCATCTCCCCTGTCGAAGAAGATGGAAATAATGTTGGTGGCGGCGAGAGGGAGCGTCACCAGTCCGCCAATGTGTTCCACTTCAGGAAGCATTCCTATTTATCTGCCCTCTGAGAACATTTGTAGTGTGTAGAAATGCGGCAACCACGGGGAACCGGGGGCCACCCTTGCTGCCGATATGCGCCTCCCTGTGAATGGATAGAAGGGCTGATGAGATGGACAGGAGTGGAATCTGGGATCAGAGGAGAGTGTTCAGACTCAAACAATAAGGAAATCAAAGGCAACTTCAACATCTTTCTGGATTGAAGCAGGAAGAGGACGAAGAGACTCAAAACAAGGGAAGAGTGGAAATCAGCGTTGCCCACTGAGGTCGCTGGGGTGTCTGACTAGAAGAACCCTGTCAGTGACTGGGACACACTATTTTCTTAAGGAGATGTTAACGGTCTAGAGGCTACTGGGAGGCGGTTGATGAATGTCTGGTTCACGAATTGACCTCTCTGTGGCCTCAAAATGCTGCTGATTGCAGAGTGAAGTCAGCAGGGAGGCGAGTGGTCTGACTCTCACAGCTCTCGGGCTCTGAGTGCCTGTCAGTGGAAAGACTCAAGGCCATATTATTCTGAGCAGAAGCCCATTGGGTCTTGTTGTTTTGACCCACTACAGTGCTGTTTACATACTAATGAGAGATTTACTCTTCGTTTGGCACCAGAGCTGAATAGTATCATCGTTTTCTGTTCACTTGCCCAAGAGTTGCTCCACGTGTACAGCAAAATCCATAAAAAAGACAGCAAATTGAACACAGGCTGCATATTTGGAATTTTAAATGAATTAACACATGGGCATGTTTATGGATGCGGCCGGGTGAGGTGGTCCGCAAATCAATAGAGTTTAGTTGCTAAATTAAGCTGGTAAGCTAACTGACACCGTTCAATCAATACCTAAGCTAAACAACTGTCAAGTTTTGTCAAATTTCACAGACACTAAAAACTTTTGTAGCTTCTACTAATAATGTAGCTATTGACCAAGTATGTAATGGTTGTTTTTGGACTGAACCATCTTGCATTCCCAATTCTGAGTAACTGATCTGTACTCTATAATGACAACTTTTAACTTCCTTGATTCTTATAGATGTTCTCCTTTTAATTTTTTCTTGCATATTTAAAAAAAAAAAAATTGTCAGATGTCAAGATGTCCTTGTTATGCCAGACTGAGTAACACCGCCCCAAACTTTTAAAATCACTCGCAAAATATGGTTGCAACCCAACACCTGTGCTTTATTTCCACTCAGAGAGTAACTGTATATGGACTGGAGACACTTTGACATGTCCACGTGTTGAACGTGGCCACAATTCCTCCCTGACCACCGGGAAGAGTTTTAACAGATCGGACTTTCTCGGTGTGTTTCATAGGCTCCTGCTTTTGCCATCAGGACCTGCAAAGGCATCCGGCACAGCTCCTTCTAGCAGTGTGGTGATCACTAACCCACCGCACCACCACCTCCGCCCTCCGGTTTCAACCTGTTACGAGTTAAAAGCCGACGGAAGGCTTTACGCTGAAAGATTTCTTACACTCTTTAATACTTTCTTCGACAATCCGGGTGTTACGCCGACTAACTCCGCCTCGCGCTAGGCCGGTAAGCGGCCCCCAGAACACTGTCAAGCAAATCTGTGAACACTCAAACCTTGGGTTCCAGCAGGCGAATGGTGATGTAGGCACAGGGACTAGAAAGGCAGACTTACATTTACAACCTGTTTGGGATTTGGCTATTGCACCGTGACTAACACCCCTGCTGAACCACATATGGCGTTGAATTTTAAGTCTGGCATTCTCCAGGAGGTGCAGGGTTAGTAAGAGCAGAGAACAAATGCCATCTGTTAAATAAACAAACACAACGCACGCCACCTCCGTTTTCCGTGCAGGAGGAAAACTTTTCAATCCCCACAATGAATGTGTGCCATTACACCTCAGCTCCAGACGGCCAATTATATTTTATTTTGGTACTTAAAATTTGCAAAGGGTTGTTGGATATCGCCCATAATATATACACTGGCTGGTTTTTGCCACACGGCTACTGCTTAAACAGGCCCCTTGGGGGTCCTGAGGTGGGAACGGAAGGTACCACCTGCAGATTTCTCCTCATACTCTATGTGTACTAATTACACACTGACAGACAGAGCAGCGAGCCTGACAGGCCATCGCCGTTTGGCATATGCCACACACAAATGCTCTGTGCCGCCTCGGCATCCAAACGAGTCCTCGGTCTAACAACTCGGTTGGACCGGGGCCAAGGAAGAAAATCTAAGAGCGGTGAGAGGAGGGTTTTTGGGGGGCAGAGGGAGGATTAATATTACATGCATTTTCTAAAAAGTGCAAGAGGGTTATGACAAGCAACACATGAACATTGGGAGAAAGTTTGTAGGACTGTCACAGAGCTTTGAACATGAACTATTTATGAGGTAGACAGTAGGTGGAAAGGATCTTACCATGCTGGCCAAAGGCGGTGTGGTGGCTTTGTGTTTGAAATTTGGATTTTACATAAACCTGGCAGGTGTCATAATGGCTAAGAATAAACTGAGGAGCCAAATAATGAAGCACGACTACCCCTCCCCTTTCTCCCTTTCACAGCCACGGCCCATCTGTGGGTTCTTTTTTCCTGCTCTGTTTTAACTACAGACTTGGTTTTCTCTTTCCTCTGTACGGCCTGTTGAATTCATGGTTAAAAGCTGTCACACATGGTAATATCATTGTATCCTGCCATTTTTACGCAGATGAGGGGGGAATCTGGGGCCAGCGATTGTATCCTCTTATTTACAGTATCAGCTGCATTAACAGGGACACTGCTGACACTTTCACGGGTGCTCAGACAATGACATATTTTGATTCCACCTCAAATATGATTGAAATCAAAACAAAGTCTTTTCTTACAGCTATTATACACTGCTCAAAAAACACAAAGTGTGATTTAAGATCTGATGAATGACACATCCCAGTTTAAAATCCAGAAACCCAAATAATCAGCCCATTTGGGGATAATTGATTGGCTTCATGTCTGGGGAAGGCAGGCCAGTCAATAGCATCCTGCCTTTGTCATCCAGGAACTGCTGATGCACTCCAGCTACATGAGCCTGGCCACTGTCATCCAGCAGAAGGAATCCAGGTCCGACATTAGGTTTGAAGGTCTCATCTTGGTGCCTAACAGCAGTCAGGGGACCTCTGGCTACATGTGGAGGTCCCAAGGATATGCCTCCTCACACCATCTCTGACCCAATGCCAAAGCCATCATACTGGAGCATGTTGCAGACAGCAGAACCTTCTTTACTTCTCCAGACTCTCCAATGTTCGTCACAGTTCCTGCTCCCTGCATAAAGAAGCAGACTGTGGCCCTGCTTGTCTGTCTGATATCCCCTGTACGTTTCTGATGCTGTGCTTGAAGAGACAACAAAGCCAGGAGAGGCTGGAGAGGCTGACATACCTGAAATTGTGTGTGTGTGTGTGTGTGTGTGGGGGGGGGGCTCACCCCCTGTAAAACCATTTCTTATATCTCAAATGTAGGACAGAGTGATAGAAATATGATGATAATACTCTTCCTTTTATTTTTTAAACACTGCGTTACTTTGTCCTATTGAACAGGGAAAGAGCTTTAGCCGGGCGGAAGATGCCTTTGTTCAGGAATCGGCTATTCAGCAATGCAACCGCCAGATCCAACGGAGAGATTCAAAAGAGTGACAGAGATAGATTTTGCAGTGAATGAAGAGGCGCCCCTCAGTGAATTCAAAACAGCATGTGTGCTGGTAAGATTCGACGGCGTAAAGATGAGGGAATGTGCCTTCTTATCCTCAAGGTGCGTCTGCGTGCTCGTGCACTGGCGTGTCTGCGCCTGATTTCAGAGGCTGGTGAAAGAGATGGTCTCCTCTGTGACATTCACCAGCTCTGTCATCCAGGTTTGATATATAACATGATTGCATACACACAAAGGGAAAATGCACATGCACGCTCCCACATAACAACGAATCTGGGTTCCGATTTGTCTGGCTCCACGCGAGCACAAGCCCGGATGGGTTGCGTGACACCGCCGCAGTGTTCCAGGATCCCTGCGGGCAGCCTTGTGACGAGACGCTCATCATCACTTTTTGCACTCCAGGTGAATGGCAGGGGGGGGTCACGCTGTGATGAGCGGGACGGAGTGCAGGAGAGGCAATAGACCCGAGGCCTATTGTGGAGATGGTGCAATATCCACATCTGCTCCAGTGGCCACTCAAACAGGCACATGGAAGTGCACACACACAGGAGTGAGAAAGCTACTGAGATGGGCAGTGCTGTCACCAGTGATTACCCTCCTGCCACTCTGACATGGAGAGATTGGGGCCATATGAACGCCTCTGTAGCCCTAAGCGATATTTAGGGGCAGGAGCTGCAGAGACGCGGCAGTGGCTGCTTATGAGAGGTCATAATCAGATGTGAAAGCTGTCTTGTACGCTTACAGGCAGCATTGTAGCGAAAGGCACTGTAATATTGATGCAGTTTTTCAGCGGGTAACGCTAAGAGGACGGAAGAAAATTGGAAACACATTAGCAACACCTGATAGCTTTGAGCTCATGCAGAGCGGCTCGGAATATTAATCACCAGGCGGGAATGTCATCCCGCTTTCTGAAAGAAGGCAGGAACCAAAGTGGGAAGCTTGCGACTCAATAAGCACAACCTGGAAAAAGGGGTTTTTGAATGAAAATAATAGTCTATTAAATTAAAAATGTATGCATTATTATAGTTTGTTCTTATCAACTATGCAGCAAAAACAAGTTTTTTAAATTTCATTTTTATTCCCTGTGGTTTTGACATAGAAATCTAAATGCAGACTGTGAAACAGGATGAGATGTTTTGTTTTCCCTGCTTGTTTCCCCGGAGTCATCGGAGTGGAAACTATTTATTAACTAGACGCTGTGTTGGCTGGTCAGTTGGAAGCTCTGTAATAGGTGAGGGGAAACGACTAGTGGAACCGTAGATTTATTTGATGCCACTCTCAGGTTTTCCAATCTAGTGCATCTTGATGGTTCCAGCGCTCACATATGGAGGGGCTGGAAATAGCAGAGAGCACATCTCCGGATGAAAGGTGCCTCAAGGGTGGCTATCAGGGCCGAGGAACACAAAGTAAGCACCTCGCTCACATGCACACCCTAGCCCTCCGGGCCTTTGCGAGTGATGAGAACTGACAGCGCTTTTTGTGCAATGACTACTCCTGCGTTTGTGATCCACGGCTGCTGTGGCAGCCGTCATCACAAACCTCCAACATCCGCCCCTGACAGCGGGGGCCAAAAGATCTTTCTGAATCACAGAGCGAGTACTTCCCTGGTCTAAATCAAGACTCTGGGGACAGGGCGCCATAAGAAAACAAACACAGCAGCTTTCTAAAATGTTGCATCTGCAGATTGCGAGTGGTGAGCGTAGAGGAGAAGCCGTCAGGAATCAATGATATCAGCTAAAAATATGTTCGACGGGAGATTTAAAGGGCTATCGGAAGGTACCCACTTCTTGACCAGCATGCATAATTAATATGTGCGTTAGACACTTAACAATGGTTAATGATTCCAAAGTGCTGACCTGTTAAATGGCATACATTTAAGGCTGTCAAATGAAGGTCTGGCACTGTAATTTTGTACAGTTACACTCATCAACCTTTACCTCTCCTCCGTGAGACACATTTATGTTCTAATGGCTGATCACATATGTAAATTATGAGATAGCGCTCACTTTAGGATACTGGTAAAAGTCAGAGAAACCCTGCAGTTCAACATCGCAAGAGCAAAACATCTAACAGCAGGCCGTGCATCGGCCGTCGTATTTTTTGCGAGCTTGTTTACCACAACTGGCTAAACGTCACATCAAGGTGCTGCTTTTTAGTGGTATGATGATGAGAAACCACGTCACTTACTGCCACATCACTGCCACATCACTGCTATTAATTCCTATATGCAAATGTAGGACACAATAGACCTCGCCGTCATTTTAAATAGCTTGAAATGATAAATTCATCCCTATAATTATGGTCATGATTCAAGTCAATGAGCAAACAAATTTCATTAATGGATTAAAAGCTAAAAATGGTCTGTTATCCAGCACTTAGAGGGAGAGGATTAGCCCACCACCAAATTAGACTTATCTTCATATGTAAATGAAAATGATTAACAATCAGTGCTTCCCCTGAAAGCAGAAGCGGCAAATAAAGAAAGTTACTGAGGTCGAAATAATAATATTAGCTACTGGAGAGAAATTAGTTTGGGTTTTAACAACGAAAGCAAAGTCAATCAAATGCAAATGCACGTGTTCCTGCTGATTTGTGTAAGTGGAACAAAAGACGGGGAAAGCTTAACATAATGTTGTACAACACGGCGGGAAAATTCACGGCGGATCCAGCAGAAATAACCATAAAGCCATAAACTGTGTGTACAACAGGGGGTGTGAGATAATGGGTATTTTTTGGCAGAGATGTCTACATCAGTTTGGACCTCTTCTTTTTATATTGGCAATCTACGGTACTTCCGTGGGCTCCAGGACGGCCTGTGCTATCTGCCTCATCTTACATTGAGGTGCCTGTTGGCAGCTGCTGCCCTTAGCATCAAAATGCAGCACTTCCTCTCAGTGGCGCCGTGCAACTGGGAGCCCTTATCTCATCTCCAGCAGCATGAGCTGGTGGACCGTTGGTGAGGGCTGGGGATGGCTGGTGGGGGGTGGGGGGGCACACTGTACCTCCCCTGTCCCTGCAGCTCTCTAACAACGCTTCCTCTCTGGGTGAATGGTCTCTGAGGGCTTAATTTAGACTGTGGATGGTCACCCCTGCCTCAGATTAATGTTGGAGCGCTGGGCCAATTCACAGGGATTTGCTCTGGCATGTTCAGCAGGCTGTGTTAAAGGTCTTGGAGAAACAAACTCTGACACGCATGTAATGGTTATACAACTGGATTCACTTGTAAGATCTGCCTCGTGGTCACCGGCTCCGCTTCCTGCCTCACTGTCCCCGCGACAACACTCGGACAAGGCCTCTGATGCATCTCCCAGGTGCAGAATCCTCCCCTCAAATTGGCTGTGCAGGCAGACCGCGCTGTTAATCTCAAATTCATGAAGGAAAGGCTGGATGAAATCCTAATCCCTTACCTCGTGGCACAAATTATCTACAGTATGGGGCCATAGTCAAAGTTGCTTCTTATCTCCAGGGGCCCAAAATGCACTCTGACTGACTGTGTCAGAGTAAGAAAACATACACCCTGGGAGGACTCACACTGACTCCTCGTCAAAGTTTCTTAGTGCAGCCAGCTTCTTCGGCCAGGGCTTCTCTGAAGCGGGGAGCCTGGAGGAAGCCCTTATCCCTCCACAGCTGACTGGGAAGGATCAAGCAAAATTGGAGCAAGTCCCATCACAAATACGAAATCTAAACAATTTATTGTATTAGAGAAATCCTGAGCCGATGGAGCACATTAATTTGCTCCCTTGGTGTTATCAAGATTCCCACATGTGGATGCAATTCCTTTTTTTGTTGTTGTGGACATCCCCCCTCCCTCATAAAAAAAAAACAAAGAAAAGAAAGGCCTTCAGCCAATTAAGGTATAAAGATAATCATCCATTTAATTAAATGCAGCATTTAGTGTTGTTGGATGAATTTAAAACGAAACCCTCAGTAGTCACTGCTTGGATATTTAGACTATTACAGATATCATAGAATGGGTGAAAACATCAGTTACTTCGAATACTGGAGGTCTTTAACTGAGCTAAAACTGCAGCAATAGTCATGAAACCATTAAAACATTGCACGTTTTAAAGTTGGCTCTCGCCCTATAACTAAGTGTAACATGCTCCAAAGCGCTGTTTGACAGATGAAACCAAAATTACTGATGCTCTCACATTCTGAAATCCTATTACTATGAAAGCCTTTTATAATTGAGTTAGAAAATTTCACAGTCTATTACTAATCACGCGCGCTAACATGTTCAAAGTCGGTTTCCATGTCAGACACTTTCTAATCCCTCCCTTTAATGTATCCGATCCGACGGTCCCCTTCATTAGGGGGTCTATAGGTTCCTCTTCCTCTCTGTAATGAAAGGAGAGTGTATGAAATAAGGATAGAGAGTGTTTGCTCTGGAGAGAAACAGCAAAGTTTTTTTCTCTTTAGACTGTGTCCTTATTAGGGCTTTTCTTTCCAAAGCAAGGTCATAGCATCCACCAACTTTCAGCTTGATTAGCCTTGGGCTTGTCCTCGGGCGACTAAGTGGCTCTCACGCAACACCACGGAATCCAACCTCTTATTGTGCCTTATGCCTCCCTCTGTTTTTCATGTTTGGCATTAGATTTCTGCCTCTCTCTCGCTCTCTCATCTTCCTTTCTGCTGCTCTTGGTATTGAAGTCTTTTCCACACAGCCCGGCGCTCGCCTCCACCTGAGCAGCTGCTCTGGCTTCTTCCTCCACTCCGCCTCATTAGATTCTCCCTGGATAACCTGAGAAAAAGAGCTGCTCTGTCTTCTTCTCCTCTCCATCATAGCCCCCGCCACCCCGACCACAGGATTCATCTGCTGGCGACGGATGACCTCTGACACCAGCGCCTCGCAGGCAGGATTACCACTGAGTCCGGCACAGGCTTTGTTCCTGGTTGCCGAGGGAGCGGAGAGAGTCTTTAATGAAATTCAAACTTTGGGCGTGAGCAGCCACAGACTTCTGAAGACCTCACTTCTTCTCACCTCACTCGCAAATGTACGGGATCAAAAAAAAACCTTGAGCCAAGCTGTATGGAGGAATGTTGCTCTGCGACGTGAATGCACAATGATTATGGGAAACAAAGGGGGGGTTCAGGTGAGAGCCAAGGCTTTCTGAAGGTCTCACTCACTCCTCTTTCTATGGCCATTCCATTTTCTTTACCCAATTACGACAAAAAACACCACACACAATATGGTGAAAAAGTTACATCCAGAAGGGCCAGAATAAACCATCCTGTGTAACAGACGTTAACATCTCTTTTTTCATTTAGGTTTTCATTTAGCACCACGAGGAACGCACCGAACTAGCTGAGGCCGAGGCCACCGGGTTTATCAGTCTGTCAGGCACATCTGCGGAGCCATACATCTTCTCGCTCGAGGTGCGGAGCCATAATAACTGCGGATTCCATATGTTTCCCCGCCATTCCCAGACTGTGTCAGTGAAGTTTAAGCGTTTTCATTTCCACGCGGTTCACCCCCCGTGCAACACCACAGGTGCAGGCCTCCCTCGGTGCCAGACGCGGGCCGCCGGCATCATGTGAGCGGAAGAATCAGAAGAAGATCCAACTGGTGCGATCAGCTGTTCACGCACAGGCCAATCACACGGGTCTGTTTACTTGAGACGCATAAAAAGAGCCACCTGGCAGGAAAAATAAGTAAAAGCACTTTTTAATGATGGTAACTATATATTGACACCACAGGGTTGGGAGACGTGTGCTGTTAGTCACTGATTAACGAGCGATTCTTTCAAAATAGAAACGTTTAATCACGTTAAATTTCAGCACGCACCTTCAGCCTCCACCATCCCCGCAGCTCTGACTGGGAAATAAAAACCCTCTGTGAAATGTGGGATGATGCTTTTCTGCTGGAAACTGTACAGAGAAAACCAACTTGCGGGGTGGCAGCTGTTGGAGGATGGTGTCGGCGGCACCCCGATCAGTGGGCAGGTCTCAAAAATAGGGCCTCAGTTGATGTGAGAAGAAAAAAATAAGGTAAAGAAGCACAGCAGAGTGGCCTGCTAAAAAGACAATAATCAGATCCGAAGGCTTCATTTGTTGACCTCTACAACAAGCAAACGTGTGTTTAGATGTCTTATTAAAGGTTGAGCTTGTTTTCCACGTGGTGTTTTGACACCAGACTCCAAAATCTGTACGACAAAAATAAAAAATAAAAATCCTAGAGGCCTCATCAATCATCAGGGAGGGGGGGTCCCTTGCTTTAAGCTCTGCTCTGGTTTTGTCATTGACAAAAAATGGCTTTCCACAGAAAAATGAAGGAGATCGCACATGCGCGCGCGCACACACACACACACACACACACACACACGCTCTCTGGTCCTGTATTGATTTTTATGGCGGATGGTGGGGCTGGTGGGTAGTGGAGGCACTGCACTCAGAGCAGATGTCTAATGGTGTTTAGAGACTCTCCACTTTATCAAGCCAGGCCAGCACTGACAGTTAGATGCTGGAGGGCAATTAAAATTAAAGCCTGCCTGATTAGAATATCATATTCATCTGGATGGTAATTACTATGTCTGGCTCCATATAAATAATTAATTATGCAAAACCCATGCAGCTGCCACTGGCTAGAGTTAACTGACTTTCTGTCAACGTCTCGCAGTTCGAGAAAGGATAAAGAGATTTGGGAAATAAGCTCTTTAGCCGCTATCTGCGAGCCCGCTGGGGTGCGCATGCAGCGCCCATTGAAACAGTGGCAGGCTGCCCTCCGCGTGCAGGTGGCTCCAGCACCACTTTGCGGGGTTCCCTTTTGAAGATGGATTTGGTTTGCAGGGAAAAGATTGCTTTTAAAGACATCCACTTTGGGACGGCCCGATATTTTTCTTTTCGAAATGAAAGTGTTCGTGTGACCGTGCCAGCTGCAGTCCTCAGCCCCGCCTTAGCCTGGTGCTGCTGGGTCTCCGGGACGGTGCCAGAAGAGGTCATTACAACTGATTGGGGGGGTGGGGGGGCAGAAATGGACGAGAGGGCATCCAAATGTTACACTCAACGCATTGTTATTCTAATTTCTGATCACGCAAATATAAACAATTAGAAAATATTGAAAAGGTGAAGCTCCAATCATGTTCTCGGTGTACACTTCATTACTGTGACCTTCTCCAAAGACATCCATAGCTCTCAAATTAGCTTCATGCTGTTAAGGACTTTAATATGGTAATCAAATGCAGAAGGTTATATAAGCAGTGAAGGTTATTCCCTATCACATGCTAGAGAGCAGAAAATGATACCGTCTGTTTCACAAACTACTTTCTTTTTTCTTGTTCTGTTTCGGTGGGTTCGTTTGGAGACCTCGCCACCACAGAGACCCTGGCAGATCTTAAAAGCTGCATCTGTGTGTCCTCTGTACCTCACAATATCTTTTTATTTCATTGTTATTTCACAGAAAACTCATATAAACCCCTCTTCTTTCTTTGCACGTGCATGCATTGAGGCGCTATTGTTTTACTAATGTTGTTATTGATTTAAGGTTCTGTTGACCACTGGGATAAGGTAGTTAATTACACTCAGCAATGTTTTACTTGATGTATGCATGTTTTCCCTGTTAGCCTGGAGGACTCTGTGGTGAAAGATGACGTGCATTCTTTGATAATCTTTTCTCAGTGGGAGGTTTGGTGATTATGGAGATCTCAAGGCTGAAGCTGTGGGATATAAGCTCCATACAGGCCTCGCGCCGCCGCCGTGGAACTGAATACAATACCCAGAGTGCTTTGGGAGTTCCTAGATGTACATTTTTCATTAAAGAGGTTGTTATTTTAGAGTTTTTAAAAGTCCAGATATTAGCAAAACGTCTTTCTGATGAGCCTATGAGCCAGTTTATACGAAAGCTGCTGTTGACTAAACCGACATCCGCCATCCTCAACATCAGTCAATATTGTCCTTTCTGTGCTGACGATTATTATGTAAAGCGGGCCCGGATGGCGGCCCGCGGCTCCATTGTGGCTCCCACAAACACTTTTTGGTGGGCACCTGGCTCTGCTGGCACAGTGGACCTCGCAACAGGGAAGGAGGGTGAGGTTTTGGCTGCGGTTCTGAGCTTCTGTTTGCAAGGTCACAGCTGTCTCATTGGGGGCTCCCACTGTCACGTCTGGCACGGATGCAGCGTGTGTGTGTGTGTGTGTGTGTGTGTGTGTGTGCAGCAGGAAAAGCTTCCCAACTTCCCTGTGATGGCACTTTCAGACAGCGTGTTTGCACATGTTGTCTCCCCAGCGCACAGTCACACTACTGGGGGGCTATTCTGCGCCAGTAGGGGGAGAAGGATTACAAGCAAAGGTGGAGAAGGAGCCACGAGGAACCTTACCTATCAGCTCCTGCAGATTGAACCTGTTTGCTACCTCCGCCAACACAAGGGGAGGGGCTGAGGTCTTCATATGTTAACTTTTCTTTAAAGTTCCACAGGGATTTGAGATTTCCTGATTGTTCCTAACCATCCAATTCAGATAAAACCAGATCACGCTGCTGCTGACAGATGATCAGGTCAATGCGGTGATACAGTATATCAAATTAAACATCAGCTTTAAAATCAAATGAAATATAAACAGACAAAAGCCAGGATAAAATAGAAAGAAGTAAAGAACAAATGAATTACATCCACAGGCTCAAACGGCAAAAAGCTTCTTGGCAGACGAAAGAGATTTAGGCAGCATAAACCTTAAAAGTCTGTGTGAGTCAGCCTCAAACAACCCACATCTAGGCTGGAGCGCCACCCCTTAAAGCCTTAAACACAGGCAACAATGTTTGAAAAGTCTCAGGTACCACTGAAGATGAGCCAGGACTCAGGTGCCCACATCCTTTAGGCCAGTTTAAAGCCTGGCTGCAGCCGTGTGGGCCAGCTCCAGATTCTCTTTACTGATATGCAAGTCAAACACACTGCGATAGTCAATGTCTGGAGGAAATTAAGGTACCCAGAGCTAATGGCCATGTCCTCCACTGGCAAGAGGCTCCATCTGATCCTGGTCCAAGGTTTCTTCCTGTTCACAGTGAGTTGTCCCTGCCATTGCTGCTTGTTCAAAATTGAAAATGTAAAGCTGTGTGGCTGATGGAGTTTGGATCTGTCGAAACGGGATGGACAGACTGCTAAAGTCCCGAAGCTTCATCTCCTGCTCACCTCCTCGCCACATCGGCATCCCAAAACACAAACACAACCCCTGCTGATAATGAGGAGCGTCCATACACCCAGAACAAGATGAATGACAGTTATGTGAGCATCGTGTAAATGAAGTTCCTCACGCACACTCTCGCCTCTCAATATCAATGCTATCTTTGGACTCGGCACAACACCTGCTGCGGGCAGATATCGACGAGAGAAAAGAGGTGTTTGTGTGTGTGAGCGAGTGTGTGAGAGTGTATGTGTTGCTGGAGGACTGTGGCAACCGTCCACGGAGCACTTCCCCCGTTGCTTTGAGTGCGCGTTAAAAAGGCACAATTCCAGCCAGGGGGTGGTGAAGGTGGGGGGGATGTGGTGAAAGGAGTGCGTCCAGGGTTGTTTGAAGACTTTTGTGAGAGGAGCTGCGGGAGAGTTGAATCAAGACTGTTTCATATCAGATATGACAGATATGAGATTTGCATTGAGCTTTCCTGAACGAGCCTTTCTGTTGGGAAGTGACTGAGGGTCGTAATGGCCGGTCCCTTCATGGTGGATGTGGGGGGGGGGGGGTGCCAATTCTGGAAATAAAGGAAAAGATGGAGAAGCAGCTCCGAGTCCAGCTCATAATGTGGAAAAAACTGTGTTTTTCTCTTGCTGCTGAGTAAAAAGAAAAATGGAGAATCAGTGACTTCCTGCTAGACTGTCTGAACTGCCGCCGCATTCCCATGTTTTCCCTACAACCAATAAAAGCACAGAAGATCCCCACAAATGTTGCTCTTTATATACGTTTGTGTGATCCCATTCTATAGCGAATAAGCACACAATCACACACAAGAAGAGCGTGGAGAGTCACCAGACTGTGACCGTTCTCGTTGAGGCAGAGCGCCGGTGGATGTGCTGTTGATTCCAATTACAGAGGCAGCAACTTGCTGGAGACGAGCGGCAAAACCATGCAAGCGACCCACACTGCGATTCCATGTGTTGTTGCAAACATCATCCGGCTGTGGTGTCAGATCAGTTTGAAGGGGCTAAGTGAAGAAAATGGAAAAAAAAGGAGGAAGAGAGAGTTCCATTTCCAGCCACGTAAACGCCACAATACAGTGTGTTTCATCACCAAAGGCTGTGAGGTGTTGCGAGGAAATATGAAACAGGAACAGGTCTGCTAATTGAAACAGTCACGCTCCCTGGTTTCCATTAGAGTAATTGGCATATCTGTTTAGGACATACACATTCTTTGGAAAAGGCAACTGAGCTCTAAATACAGCCAACGGTTCCAAAGACTTCTTCTGGAAAATATCCCTAATTTACATCCCAACTATCTGCAACAAGATGCTTCCTGATGCATCTTTAGATGTTTTTGTCGTCGTTACCGGTTACGATAGTTCCTTTAGACCTCCCAAAAACGCTGCTTTCCATCACATCGTCTGTTTGGCTGTGGTTTGCCTGCAGGGAGCCACCTGCTCATCAGGAGTTGGAATCCACGTGCATTCGCCAACAGATGACCCGGCATCTGGAGCAATTTGGGATTCGGGAGCCTCGCTCAGGGACACGGCGTGAATGCCGGCGACCAGCCCTCCGCCATCATTCTCCGAACAGATGTGTTGCATGGTTCTGTTACAGAGGATCTGATCCAGCTTCTCCTCAGGTCTTACTGCAGGATGCATCGTTCAAAGGTCTTTGACAAAGTTTTATCAGGGATCCGTCATGAGTGACCCAAAAGACCCGGTTTTGAGGTCAGCCCGGTGGGTTCCTGTGGGAGAGGGCTGGCTGCTCCTCAACAGACTCCCTCCCCAGGCCTGGCTCCAAGATGAGACCCAGCCATCCTTGATTTGTAGTGGTTTTGATGGGTTAAATTTGTGGCTGTTTGGTCAATTGAAAGTGAAAAGCGTGAAACGTGTGATTTCACTTGACTGTGAGCCAGAGCCAACACATGATGTCGCGTCTGCGCCGTTATCAGGACAGACAAGACAGACAACTCATCTAGTGAAGCTCGCACTGTCCTGTTGCCTCTAAATGAACATTTACTACTTCATTATATTTTACATCACAGGCTAGAACGCACGAGGGCTGCGAGGACGTAGCCAATGCTAAATTCCGCATTAGTTCCACGTTACAGTCACTTCGGGGTTTTATCTATCATCTTACTCTTTCCAGTAATTTTTGAACCCGAGCTGGAGATTTCCCATCAGCACTCACTGGGCTTGGGGGGGTCTAATCTTCGGGATGACCCGGTTGGAAATGTGCAGATCTTTCCCCCATCTGCTCCACTCGCTTTGTGGCGCATTAGCTCGTGGTGCCCTTGAACAAAAATGCCATCAAACAAACAGCGCGATGAGGAAATATGAGTCCACGCAAACACGTTTGGACGCAGAGTTTTTAATGACCACCATCCGTTGCATTTGCAATATGGTATTTCTGACCAGCGGAGGTCCATTAACCTCTAAAGCTAACCAACGATGAGGCACGATCAGGCTGCTTGTTACAATATTAGGCTCTGAAAATTGAAGAAGATGATGAAGGAGGATGCAGAGGCTGGCCTAAAAGGTGTGCCTGCAAAACAGCAGCCGAGCTGTTTGAAAAAAATCAGCATTCTTCTTCTTTTTTTACTATTTGAAGTATTAAACAATGCATATGATTTAAAGGACACTCAATTTTATGCATTCTATACATCCTATTTAAAAACTGGAAAAACGTTCCCCTGCAGGTTAAGAAGCAACGGAGTCGTCTTCTTTTCATCCCTCCTCCTGATGACTGGGGGAATATCGGATGTGGTTAAAGAAGAATCTGGATCTTTGTGCTATGCTGCCACCATTCCAATGTGCTGACGGTTAGAGCTGCATGTAATGACAGCTCTGTATGCTAAATGCAGCAGGAAATCCAAATAACCTCACCCCCACACAAAATAAGCCGTCCTTGTGCTTTAATTGTTTACACCAGTTGGCTGGGACGGCTCTTTTCTTTAAGGAACTGTACCGCCGCCGCCTGAGACTCTCATTGTGCCGGTTTGCTGTGCTGCTCGCTCCTTTCGTTTCTCACATGTGGAGGCAGCTATCTGGAGCGTCCATGCTGCTGGATTATCCCACTAACCAACAATCCTTTCGCAACAGTTGAGAGGATGAGAGCGCCTGCTGGATCTCCTCCAGGGTCTACTGGTGCCTCCTCTCTTATACTCGCCTTCCAGAGCGGCTCCGGGCTGAGAACCGGGTCCCGCATCTCATCGGCCCAACAGCGACTGGCGCGGGGCAGGGAGCGGGGCCCTTCTGAGGTGCCACTGCTTTGTCAATCTGTCCGTCAGCCGTTTTCTCCTCTGAACCGAGCGCAGGTGGGAGTACAACGTTCTTCAGCAGACAGAAAAACGGAGGTGGGATTTGCATGCAGGTATTGTAAGGGAACAGATGCACGGCCGCGGTTTGAGTGATTACATGCGCATGTATGCAAATACAAGCATGTTTAAGCATAAAAACACTCTGAGACACAGAGGAACCCTCCCACACACTCCTTGTCGATGCAGCGTTCAGACTGGCGCCGGAGCCCCGGCTGCCCTACACACCCACATCAGCTGTGCACCAAAGCATCTGGGCTCTGTGTGGTCCGTCTCCATTCAGTCGGCGCCGCCCCGGAACCTTCCGCACGGCCCCGACGGCGACAAAATGAGGGTTGTGCTCGTGTTTGCAAGAAAAGCTGATGAGAGTGAGGACTGCTAGTGATGGGTAGAGGAGGCAGGTGACAAGTTTCAGGTGCTCTGATATTAACATCTCTTTTTTTCTTGAAATCTTTAACAAAATGCAAAGTGAGAGATATTAGAATGTGTGGCTCCACTCAAGAGCCCGTTTTCTAAATCAAGCTCACTTAAAGGTTATTTGTATGCATTTCTCAGAGGCTGGACCTTGGCGCTGCCGCCGGTCCCACGTTGGGGATGGACAGATTGGCTTCTAATGGTTATCCGATACGGAGGCAGGAGGGTACCTGCGTGTTGTTTAATAAGGTGGACAGATCTTTCACTGTGGCTATAAATCAATGACATTCGCAGACAGCGAAGCCCTGCACGCAGATGAAAAACGCACACGGAGTTACCTGCAGAAAGCTAATGCATTTGTCAAAATTCACACATGTGCTTCCCCGACTACACCCCCCCCCCCCCTCAAAAAAATAAATAAATAAAAACAAACCATGCTTTCTGCCTGTTGATGAAATCAAATCCAATCATTTCCTGTTGCTGCAGCCTCTGAAATGATCTTTGCAAAGTGGAGGCAGAGGAGACAGGAGCAGATGCAGAAAGATTGTGTTTGATTGCGGGTAAATGGTGGATGTTTGATGTTGTTCCTGAAAGGACCTGCTGGCCTTTCTTTGTCATTACTGCCTTCTGCCTGAGCGTAATGGCTGAGGTACACATCAGTAATGAAAGCATTATCAACAGCTGAATAGAGGAACAACTGCGCTGTCCAGATTCCACTCATTTACCTCCCAGATAATCATTTACCTCTCCGGCAGCAGCAGAAATAGCTGCAAATATCCCATGGAGCGCCATCCCGCCAGTCTGGGAGACCCATATAAAAACAATGTATTTCTTATTGCTCTCTCTCTTTCTCCATCTTCTTAAGCACGAGTCCAAAGTAAAACAGAGGCTTTCACTGCAGGAATAAAGTGCGGAGCTTCTTATCTTGCTGCTGCTGTTTTCCCTATATCACAATCTATTTTCTGCATCATAAACACAAATGAAAACAATAAACATCCGCAACGTAGTTTATCCTTATGGGCCCTGCTGCCACCGGCCCAGTTAGGAACATAGACCTATGTGGATGTGTGTGTGTGCGTGTGTGTGTGTGTGTTTGGGATACATTCCCTGACTTTCTAATAAGCCACCGGCTCGATGCCACCGCTCTCCTGCATGGGGGGAGATAAGAACTGGCAGAGCGGTGGTGTGGGCTCCCATTGAAAGCCCCCCCCCCCCCCCCCCCCACCCAGCCCCCAGCACAAGCCCAAACCCAGAACGCACCCACACTCGCGCACGTAGGCAAGTCCCAACAATAGGAGGAAGCCCCATACCCCCCCCCCCCCCAAACTTTGCAATGAGGTAACGCTGAGATTACACATGCAAGAGCGCAGGCCGTGCACTGGGAATATGAGGTGGAGGGAGAGAGCGGGGGAGAGGGGAGAGATACAAAATAACAAGAATTAAGTCCACCGAGACGGCATCAGAAAAAGCACAATGCTCCGCTTGTTGTTGGAGAACGAGCGGAGCTACTCAACTGAAGAATTTCGACTTCTCTTTATTCCTCGCGCAGCCGAAAAATTACCACCCCAGCGAAGCCTGTCCCGCCCTCATTTACCAGTTTCTTTATTTAAATAAATATAGTTTTACATGCTTCAGCAAAGCCGACAATTACTTTATTGAAGGTTTTTTTTTAGAGTTTGCAGGAGCTGAGGGGGACGTCATTTGCATTTCTAACCTTGTTATTGGGGCTGCGGGGGAGTTGAGTTCCCTTTTTTAACTGTTTGAGATTAACCCCATGCAAATGGAGCAGATGCCAAAGTCCAATAAATCAGCACTTAAGAGAGAGAGCCCACGTCTGTGGCAGACATTGTTACGGAGGCCAATCGGATGCTTCCACACCCGCCCGTCGGTGATGGCGAAACTGTTGCCGCTCCATCTGTGGGCTGTTTTGTGAGGGAGAGACTTGAAGTCGACCATTGTGATGGAGGACGGCTCCAGAGCCATTCTGCCTTTGTGGGGAAATTCTATCACCTCATTAGCACGTTCACCAGCGAGTGACCGTCAGCTGTCGGCCGTAAAAGTGAGCCGCCTCAGGCCTCCTCGTCACTCTGCTGTCTCCCCCTGTGCTCCCTGCATTCATTTGTAAATATTTTGGCCGTAGATTAGCAGGAAAAAAAAGCTTCTTTGATGGCTAACAACGACCGCTACGGATCCCGTTATCAGCCAGAATCTGTGCGAGCAGTTTAATGGAAAACTAAATGTAGGGAAATACTGGCTCAGAATTTAACATCCAGAAACAAATATATTTCCAAAATAATTAAGTTCAATACAACTCAGTCTGAGGGTATGGGTAGGTGGTAGGGGTTCAGACAGGAGTAAATAAAACACCAGATTAAATAAAAGCTGCTCAATTCATTTGCAGGTCGCATAAAAGACTAAAATGACATTACGAGCGACGAGACGTGCGACTGAGCGATGCCGAGGCTGTGATTCATTGCGCTCTGCGTAAATTGGATGTGTAATGGAGTGAAAAGAGCGTTTTGACTGAGCCAACACCTTCAGAAAGTCGCATTTTAATTATTGGAGTGTGACTTTGAGATCCAATCATGGCAGCGTTTAAACTTGTTTTTTTCATACTTCTACGTCCTCCGGTTTTCCCCATCCAGCTCCATCACGGCACCATTTTCCCTGTTCGCGGGCAGCGTCAGACTGGAGGAACTTCGTATTTTCACTTCTCCGCCCGTCTCTCATGCGATCGACATAAATTGCTGTGTTTGGACTCGCGAGGGCATCGAGCCGAGACATAACCGCGCGCCTTGAGCTGAGAGATTCCTAAAATATGGAAGAAAAAAGATCCCAGTGATGCAAGTTTGGAATACTAGCCGAGCTGAAGGAGCTCTTCTGCTGCGTAAACACGTGTTAGCTTGTATCGCTGCGCTAGCGCCTTTGACAGTCGGCAGGGCCATACTGATGCCTGAGAAAGCAGTGAAAATCCCCCCCCCAGGAATTCTTTTAACACCAGAACCTCTCCAGAGGAGAGGAGAAACACTGAACGGCAGTAAGGAGGAAAAAAAACAGCAGGATTGATGTGGAGGAAAAGCCCACAGTGAGATGTATACAGGTGGTGAGAATCCGGGGGGAGGAAAAATAAGATCAGGTTTGGAGGATTTAGTAGCTCAGCTCAGCTGTCAATATGATGGGGTGTTAGAGCCGACCTGAGTCTGTGGAGGGAGCTGCCTGTCAGGGCAGTGATCAGGTCCGATTTACAGTTTACAGTTTATTCTTTTCCCCAAAAAGCAGGAAATATTAGGAGGCTACATTCGTGATGTCTCATTAAAGGAGGAGAAAAAAAGGCCCAAACTCTTAAAGACTTGAAGGAGAACTCATCCATGCAAGGGTTTATTCAAAATGGTGCTCCGATGCCAAAAAAGGCCTTAATGAGTCACAAATGTGGCTGCATATGGCTTTTTAATTAGATGTCATTACTTCCAGAACAATGGCACCAGAAATGGAGCATATGGGATCATCAACGGAACCTCGCGAGTCTTTGGAAGGATGAAACCCACCTTCCTAATACGTCCGGTCCAATCACCAACTTGGGAATCTGGGTGAGACCCTGGCGCCGCCAACACTCAAACACCCTCTGGATTTGATGAGAACTGGCCAAATTTCATGAGAACTGCCATTAAATGCCGGCCCAGTCAGTGAAGGAAACAGATTTGTGACGTTTGACGGTAAAGTTTGCTGGATTGAAGCTCTAACCCGAAGCGCACGGGGGGTGGGGGGGGGGTGGGGGGGTGGGGGTGGTCCGTGTTTCTGTCCTGACCACGTCAGAAAGATTTCCCATCTCCAGGCGCTCTCAGCTCAGATGAGGCAGCCTCCATCCTGGCCCTCCGCAGCTGTTCATCTCTCTAAAAAGGGGTCCTGAAAACTGTCAGAGGAGTCCCGATAGGCAGCGACCCTGGCGGGCACGTTCCCACATTCAGGCCTGACTTAAAACCCAAACCAGCGATGAAACACTCCAGAACCTGCAGAACTGCTTTGAGATCACCGAGAAAGTGTGATTTGTTCGTCACAGCCTCCGACTGGTGGCAGCGCCTCATAGTTTTACCAGTTTATCTTGTGTGGACCTTGAACATCTTTTACTGCCATCATCAGACGTCATATAACCTGAGCTACTGACAAAGTCAAGCCCATTATTGTGCAGGCAGAGTTGCTTGGTGTCAACAAACACCAAAGCAGTGGAAAGAAGCCAAGAAAGCTCCTTCAGTCTTCCATCAGCCATCTCCACACAGCACTTTCAGATCTGAGGCAAAGTCGGAGGAGAGCGACTCGCTTTGTTCTGAGTAAACTGGATGAAATAAAGCGAAAACAAGCAGTCGGAAGCAAAACAGAACAGCTGGATTTTTAAAGAGATACAGCACGTTTGGAGCCTAGGATGGCTGATGTGACTTAGAGCCCTCCGTGATTGAAGCTCCTGCTGAAAGTGTCACTCGTCTGTTCTGGGGAGGTACCCCAGCAGATCCGGGGAGCGGCGCCGAGGACGGGTCGTCTCGGACGGGTCGTCTCGGACACTTGGAGGCTGCTGGCCTCGTGCAGATGTGCTCCCCATTCCCCGTTTGCCATCCCTCTGAATCCTCCCTGCATCCCTCCTTTAAGGGGCCCCTGGACTGTCATGCATATCAGTGCTTTATGAGGGATGGAGGAGAGGAAGGAAAGACCCGGGGGGGGGGGGGGGGTCAGTGGAGGGGGCAGTGAGGCCTGGGCAACAGTTGGAATCAGGTCCTCAGGATTACGGCTCCAGCAAGATGTGATCAATAGAACCTGAGCACTAACCCCTGCCAGGGCCGGGGGGGTAAACGAGAGTCCGAAAAAGCTGCTCCCCACCATACCATATCCCAATGCCCCCCCCCTCCCGGTTAGTCTCACATGGCAAAAGGCAAAGATGTTGTTTTTGTCTGAGGAGAAGAGGGCAGACACTGCTTCCTGCTCCACTGCTTCCTAACAATGCAGGGGGAGTGTTGCGCTGAGCTGAGAGGAGCATCTACCCATGTACCCCTGGGGGGCTTTTGTACTGCTGGGTTTACTCCTTCCTTGTTGCTGAAACTTTTTCTTTTAATCCTGGCCCCCCAAAAAAGGCCAGTCGTGTTAGATTTGGATTGATATTCAACTCAGAGGAAGCTTCTGAAGGAGCTGACGGAGCCGTGAAAGCAGCGGTGGTCTCCTTCTACTCAAGGGGAGAAATAAAAGTTTCACGAGTCTATAATCTAAAAAAGATGGTTGGCAGAAAAGGCCCAAGATACTGACAGCACTTTTCTCACATGTCGGCAAATAATGACTGAATTTCAGGAATTGGGGTCTACTCTTGAACCCCCCCCCCCTCCTTTTCTTTAATGCCGACATGGAGGGGGCAATCCCGGCCCTCACCAGCAGATGGCAGTGCTGTAATCCTCATGCAGGGGCGTGCTTATGCAGGCAGAGCTCAGGGTGCGACTTGGTGGAGAAAAACCATCACGCTATCAGCCACATGGTCTCTGGGGGGGCAGTGAAGTTACAAATGTTCACACATGCTGCCGCATTACAATGCGACGCCCTATTCTGTGTTGCCACAAACCCACAGTTTGAGCAGCTTGTGGTGTAAATGAAATCACAGGACCTCCATAAATGATTTGGCCATCCCATCATGGTGTTACTAATCCTTTTAACAGAGGTGCATGTCTCTGAGGGGGTGTCTTCCTCAGGAGGGACTGTTTAAAATCAAAAATAGTGATCTGGTCATCCGATCAACTGACAGCAGCTCTCTCTTACCTTTTCATTCACTCCCAAACACCCATACAGGGACAGACAGGCATGCTAAAGTGCACGCTAACTAAGCAATTAGGCATTTTCCACACCGCTGTTTCAAAGCAAATGAATCCGCAGGTTACAAGTCAAGAAGCGCCACGACCAGCGCCGCAGGTCAACTCTGGAAACGGAGGGTTGAACACAAACCAACACCTGTATTTAGGTCGGGCTCCATGTGGGCAGCAGTGGTGATTCATCCAACTCTTCATTCCCCAATAAACCCCTTTGCTTTTGTTTCTAAGAAGGTATTTTCCGAACTGTATTCCCACAGGGCCAGGACGTGTTTTACATAATCAGCAGTTTCCTTCAGTTTACAGTGGCGAGAGATTCCAGAGATGATGTAAACAGAATTACATAAGTGTGATCCGCCGCAGCGCTTCCAGGATATGAGAAACAGAAGCAGAGAGAGGAGGAATTCATGCGTGCACCATCCCCTCACTGCGCCGCCGGCAGGCCCGGGAGGACGTCTGCGGGCCGGTGTGTCTTGGGCAGGACGGTGGCCCTGCGTGGGGGTCAGCGCACCACACAGGTCCCCCAGCGAGCCCACAAATCACCAGTGGGCTGAGGAGGCTCTTAAACAAGTTAAAGCTGCATGTAGAGGCAGCACAAACCGCCACAGGTGTTCCAAAGGTGGCTAAAGACACACACACACACACACACACACACACACACACACACACACACACACACACGTTATGTGATCTGAACGTTAGCCTTCAAAAGCCAGACACTTCCTACGGTGACCAGGAGGGGATTTTCTAAGCTTTTTCAGTTTTATTAGAACTGGACCTGCTCTTTGAACACAGAACACAGAGCCTGGCTCAGAGTCCATTCCTGAAAATGTCAAAACAATCTATCACTCACCCTCAGCGCGTGTGTGTTTCCACTAGATTACAATTGTGAGGCGTTCGGGTCCGTTTCTGGAAGTCGCTGCGTCTGTATTCAACAACTGACTGATTGACCTGAACCTTTATTTTCGATGTTTAATATCTGGAAAAGTTTCATAAAAATGGGAAAATACCCCCCCCCCCTTCCACACACACACACAGAGACCACACACTCTGCATATCCAGACTGCTTTCATCTCCTCCTGTTGACTACCGTTATATCCTGTGGCGTGATCGGACCACACCAGACAACACCGAGCAGCGTCTGTATTCCTCCCCAGTTCGCTTGTTCCCTGCCTCCATCCCTCTCTCGCCCACCCGTTCCCTGCTTCCATAGCCCTACAACAACTCCCCCCGACCCACTATCACCCGTCCCGTGTTTGCTTTTCATTAGCTTTCATCTCTCCAGCTTATTGAACTCCACCGCTGGCATCAAAGCGGGATGCTTTGACGGTGTGGCCGCTCCTCCACATAAATCCATATTTACCCCTTTGCTCATTTCCATGCTAACAAATGGTTTGCCGTTCTCGGGTGATGATACCACCAAGTGTATCATCTGTTCATAGTGCGCTGATGCGTTGGCACAGTCCTGCGGTATACAGGGGCACCTGAAGTGCTCTCGAATAAGGTCAACGTTTGTATCTAAACCAAGGCTAACATGTATTTATGGATTTGTTTCACACCTTAAAGGGCACTGGGAGAGAGAGAGTAATGTATGGGCCATTGGAATTCTGCTATATGTAACATGAACTCCGTCCAACCCTTTCCAAACACCAAACTTGAGTAGTTTTCTATCACCTAATGTCACAAATTCAGTTTTTACTCCGGTGGTGTGTTCAGGCACTGCACTATGTGCCCCTAAATATCAACGCTGGAGGCAAAAGTAGTAACTTAAACATCAGCAACAGCACATAAACATCACAGGAGGCGTATTGATGGTATAATACACAATTAAAAGAGGAGGCTAACTTTTACACAAACGTTGTCTCCCTCAGTTAAGTAATTGTAATGTTAACTGGGCAACATTAGCATTTAGCATAGCATGTGAATATGTCAGTAGCTCCTAAAAAACAACCATTGAGCATTTAAATCTGCGCACTGAATTTGATTCTCATAGTGTTTAAATGTTGAAAACAGCAAATATGTAAATATAAAAAGATAAATAAAACAGTGTCCAACCTTTGGAAGTGGACAACAAAGTGAATAAGGTGTGATATTTCAGATTTGTGTGCACGGCAGCTAACTAGCGATGGTGTTGTGTATTAAATAAATCAAACACAAACCTAATTGTAAAGAGCTGTGACTCGATGAAGTTGTCGGCCGCCTGCCACGATTTCCTCTTTTTCTTTTCAGCACAGTTCCGACCGATTCTATCAAAAGGATCTACGTATGGATGAAATATGCTGCCTGCTTTGAAATGCTGAAGGTGGCGAACAATTATTTATGAAAAATTGGCTCGGAGTTGCGTCATCCCATGAAACACGGCCCGGCCTGCACAGCCCCTTTACTGGGAAAGCAGAAAGATTTTACGGGCGGTGTCTTGTTAGGAAGAGGATAAGAGTCGGTCTGGAGTATTAATTGTTTTCCTTTGTGTGTCAAACAAGCCGGGAAACAAGGCGATTACAAAAATTCGCTGAGAAGTCGGAGCAAAAACCCGACGTTAGCTTGTCTAACTTGCATTGCAAATGAGGTAAAGTGACGCTGGCCTTTCATTTGAAGTCGAACCTTTTGTTGTCGGCTCCAACTGTACTCTGTTTTTAAACCCAGCGAGGGACCTTTTAAACGTTTCAACGGGGAATTCGGCTTTGAATAATTCAGCAGGCTAATCCAGCGTTGCTAGCGCTTTGGTCTGTGTGGCCTGCTGTTCGGGGCTGCAGCCGCCTCAGAGTCAATACAGAGAGAGACAGGCTGAGGCAGAGAAGCAGAAAGTCCATGAACGCAGACAGACACAGACACAGTGATGGGGTACTTAATGCTAATTAGAATACTCTTAGGATTAGGGGTTTTTGGCACTACAGGCGGTGCCATGTTACACTGTGGCTAACACTGTCAAACAACACATAATATTAGAGGAGAGGTAAGAACTCTAGAGTGGAATAAAACAAATCTAGAGTTGAATACACACAATATGCTAATAATGCACGAGCACAGCCTGGAACGATAATACCATGCTGTATACACATGTTGCAATTAAAGTGATTTATCGCAGTGCACCTTTAATTGTCTTTTTGAACTGTTCAATGATCCCGTTAATGTTGTCTGCTTCACTGTTTCCCACAGTTTGATCACATCCATACCTTCATTTGATCCCTCCTCGTGAAGCACAGCTCTGTTTTGATACGCCGGCCGTACGCTAAATCATTCCTGATTGCCTCTCTGAAGGTTGATACGCGTGTTGGTGCGCGTGTAATGAATTAATGCGCTAAAAGACTTAATCTGCAGGAAAAAAAAAGCCACAGCTGTGAGAACGTACATCGTGTTTGCATCATCAGCCACTCTGATGTTCCTGAAGAACCTGAAGGCAACACGTTCTGTTAAACTGCACCTTTCATTCCACCGATAACCCAAACAATGGCTTTAAAGCTATGCTAACGTCCACTTTAAAAAGTGGGGATGCAGCTCGTGCACAAGGAAGAAGAATGACTCTTCCTCTGAGGGGGGGGCGAAAGGTCCCAAACTCTGGAGTCCCTCCTCTAGGAACTGATAAAGTTTCAGCCTCACCTCAGCGGATTTAATGCATGCACACTGGAGGATGCACGTCTATGAGTAGGACGAAACTCAAGAGCTTCTTATTTTACTTCAAGTTATGCAAAAGCCGACTGCGGAGCAGGAAAGATCAAAAAAGGGGCGGCCATAGGGCGAGCACATTAGCAGTCATAACGAGGGCCTTTAGCAGCAACTGCTTAATTATTGAAAGGAGAAACATCTAAGATGCTTTAAAGAGCTTCTAATAATGCAGCTGGAAACAGAGCAGCCCGGCACTGATGAAGAGTGCAGCACAGACAACAAAGCACCTTTTACATTGTAGTTAAAGCGTTTGTTGGGCTATTTCACAATAGCCCCGAGAGCTCGGCCCAATTAGCAGAAAGGCTTTTGATTAGCGGCTTTGATTAGCATTGACAAATCTCTGTCTCTCTCGCCGGTCGCCATCGTCGCCGTTTTAAAGCTTTGATTACCAGATAATTCAATATTTGATGCTTTCAGATTGTGCACGGTCAGCAACGACTTGGTTCCACGGGGCCCTTTCATTCATAATATGCCCCTGTTTCCGCACCCTCATCGGGCCCCACAGTTCAAGCGTGACCCTGTGGGCTTCCAACACAACGCTGTTTTCATTCGTGTTGACTATTTCCATTATTTCCACAGCTAAAAACACTCAAAGGTCATATTTGAATTGCTTCTAATCGGCACACCAGAGGCACCAAGACTACTTCTAAATACATGAAAGCATTCTGAAGGGTTAGCGTAGCCTCTCAACAACAACAGCAGGGTCACTTCATAGAGCCTCCCCCCAACCTTTGAAAGCTGATAAGAAATTCAGGCATCGAACACAGAGCCGGTTTGTGAGGCCAAACTCTCCTGCGACCGAACACAGAGGGAGGAAAGAGGGGCCGGGGGCCGCATTAATCCATGTCAGGCCGGGCCAAATTATTTATCACCTTGTGCAAACAAACAGTGTCCTGGACAGCCTGTCGGAGGAGGGGGGTGTGCACGTGAGGTCCGTGAGGGCTGCCAGCGACGCTGCAGCCTGACCCCATCACTCTTCCTCTTATCTCCCCTCCTTGGCCCCCTCCTCATTACTCCACACATGCAGCCTCTGAAGCTCCCGTCTCCGTGCGCAGGGCTGCACGGCAACGGCGGCCGAGGTCTCACGTCTTCGTCCCCGACTTCCTCCGACTCCTTCCTCGATTCACAGCTGGAATCTTTGCGCCACACATCAAGAAATTCTCGGCGGAGGGCGCAGACTTCCGCGCGAGGGCCAGGCCGCCTTTGGGTGCCGACTTTAAGGTGCGGGAGGGGACGTAGAGAGCCGGGTGGGGGTGGAGGAGGGGCGGGGTAAGGGGGCTGCATCTGGACTCTGGGAAGCAGACAGATCGGCCTCTCTCACCCACAGCATCGCCCAGGCAGCCCGAGGAGCTCCAATCAATAAGCAGTCCCTGTGGCTGCCCCGAGCAAGCTGTTTGAAAAGTCAGAGTAGCATGAAATGGCCATTATTAAATTACTGGGATGGGCGCATTTAGAAGGCCATTGCATTAAGAGAGCAAGCTCTCCCAATTAGTGGATCAGCACATTAATAGCCCTGGATGAGAACACCATCTGATCAGAGATTAGAGCCACACACTTTCTATTGACCCATTTGACTGAGGCACTGGTGGCCACGCAGGGCCCTTCCTTTTCTTTTAAAGCATAACACTCACTCACGACGTCCGGCCTGAATAAATGGCTGGATTTAAATTCCCGTCTTGATGCGTGATTCATATTTTGGACCATTTTCTGCTGAATCAAACCTCATCCATTTGCCTGCAAAGGGACTAAAGGAACTGCCACTAAATCAACTTTTTTTTTTCTTAAGAGGGAAAATAAGAGCTATACTTTATGTTCTTGGGTGCCCTGAAAGCCTGAGGCTCATGTTAAAAATGACAGCGAGGAGGCGCATTGCTGCGAAAACTCATAATTCTAGTGTGACTCGTTGAGAAATAGAGGCTCTCCCGGCTCAGTGACCTGCTTATGTTAAGGATATATTAGGTGTATTTCCAAGTCTGAAGGGGTAAAAAGAGAAAACGCATATGTGAAACTCAACTCCGGGTCTTTATACAGGACTGGAACAGGTCTGGTTTCAGTTTCTTGTACTGGCACTGAATCCTCCTCTGAGCAGGAGGATTCAGTCAGTGGTTCCCACTCACAGTGGGCACCTTTCTTGGGCTTTTCTTCTATTTGAAGGAGGCTTTTAAGAGGAATTATTTACCCTAGAGGGACACAGCCGTGGATGCCAGCACTTGTCTTGAAGGAGCACCTTAAAGTTACAGTCGGTCATGCAGGAGTACTTGGGCTAACCTCAGGGTCAGGCCAACAGCTGAGAATTAGCGTTTCCCTCCGGTACTTTTCGGCATGGTTGCAGGGCCTGTGAGCGCACAACAGAGGCTGAGTGCACGGAGGCAGAGGTTACACAGTACCTGAACTAGAGAGATGCCAGGATCATTACTTAACTCTTCAGGGTTGGATCCACCCCCAGTCCTGTCTCTCCACAGCACCAGCACCAGCGCCGCTATCACATATCAATATCGAGCGCTCAAACCTCTCCCACCTTTAGACTGTGTTTTGCTTTCTTAGTCACCCTAAAGGCAGGAATGTTTCCAACAGGCCATGTAAATTGTGTGCCTGCGTGTTTACCTCTGAGTGTGTGTGTGTGTGTGTGTGTGTGTGTGTGTGTATTCTCGCCTGTATTGATTACACATTTATATTCACCCACACAGAACAGTATCCAGTTTCACTTGTTAGCCATTGACCTTTTGGAATGTGAACTACTTACTACGTATATAGAACTTGTAGTATATTTATATATGAGACACAGTATATCATTATTGTTCTTGTGTTATTTCTAAGCAGGAAGTTGGATTTTCTTCTTGGGTGTTTCATATGACGTCTATTATACCTTTTTTATTATTCGTTTTAGTACTTTTTAGCTAAAATAAAGAACATGTTTCCATAAAAATAATATATCCCTCAAACCTTTTTAATAAATTGGGATTGTCTTCACAGCATAAGTTCTAGCAAAAGAAAACCAGAAGTAGAACTCATCCTTTCATGACCTAGCTTGTAGGTCTGGGTTTACCGCTGTTCCTTAAGCCTTAGACTTTTTCAGCGATATTGTAGATAAATTCTACAAAGGTTCCGAGCTACCAAAAAACCCCATCTCAGCTGACACAACTGTGTCAAGACTCCATGTGCTGTAGGTAAAACCTGTAGAAGCATTCATGGATATCCTCCTCGATCCCCTTTTGGGTATGTTCAAGGGTTGTACCTACAATTCCACCCCTTGAATGGGATGGACCAAAAAAAAGGTCAACTAAATGGTCTTACAGTCTTACATCAGAATCCTCCAATCTGATTGTACTGGGAACCACATCAACCAGCCCATCAGGCTTGGACATAAATATTTCAGCCTTGAGGAGCACCAGCGCACTGCTGTTGTTGCCGCCCTCTGTGGTTTACTGGGTTCAGTCCTTCCACATCTGATTGGCAGGCTTCATCTTGAAGCCACAGAGGTCGTGCTGCTATCTCTGATACCGATGCAAATCTCCCCTCCCCATTTCCTCCCCAACATCCTCTTCTGTTTATCAACCACATACGAGCAACAACACCGCGTACGCCTGCTGCTGGCCCACATGGAAGTGGCCCAGATCTGCTGGTGAAAGGAGGGAGCTGTGGAAGCCTGCTGCCAGGACCAGGGCCAAGGTCTGATCCCCAGTCGGCTGGCGTCATTCCAGCCCGGAGGAGCGAGTGTTCTACAGCAGAGCAAAGCATGGGGGCTCTGCACCCCCCCGCCACCATCACCGCCATCCCCCCTGAGGATGATGGATGCTCCGTCCTCTCCCTACAGCAGGGGGGAAGCATTAGACATCCGTATAATTGACTGAGGATGAGAGAAATAAAAGGATGGAAAGAGAGAAAAAGCAAAGACAGATTGTAAAGGTGTGTGTTTGGACTTGAGTGAGATATTGGACTCAGAGTGTGTGTTTTATTCATTTCATAAACAGCAACAAACAACGTGGAAGATATCACAGAGACAAAAAGACACGGGAAAATTGAGGGAACAGACGGAGAGGTAGGGAGCTGGCGCAGCTGAAAATGGCTCCCGCTCAACAGGACATCCTTTCACCCACATTACACATGTCCTCGCCAATACTCTCAACGAGAATCACGGCTACTTGTGTCGAAAACGGCCCCGCATCCAGGACGGACAGAACTACGGAGGCACCGCCTGGCCGAGCACGAGCATCGTCCCGAAATCTCCAGGCAACCAAGTGATTGAGTATGGCTTACTCTCACAATAGGACAAGGTTTTGGCTCGTGATCGAAGGGCCAAGCATTTAGAAAAGCCTTTGTGTGGAGTGCACCATCACCCCGAAGAGATGACTGAAGGGGGGCCCTGACCAATAAACCCATATTAGTTCCAGAAAGGCGTGTTCCTTTGCACTCGCTAGAGCCATAGACCTCCGCTGCCTCTGAAAGTGCCACCCAATGGCCCCGTCTGAAGAACTAAGTGCTGGTCTGCATCCACGTATCAAAGTGAGAGCGAGAGCTGCTGCACAACTTCCAAAGGAAAATAACACAATTATAGGAGTACACAGACTTGTTCATTATTGATGGCGCTGCTTTTCAACGGCCTCGCCGAAAAGACCCCGTCAATAATTTATCACCATGGAGACGCATGCCAAGTCAGTCTGCTTGGACACATCATGAATATCAAATAAATATGCAAAACAAAGGGGGGATACATCATTAAGCACACTTTAAACGCAGGTTTGTAAAAAAAAAAAAATCAAAAAAATGCAACTCCTTGATTGTTTTTTGCACCGTAACATCAATCACAGAGCTTGAATTTGATCTGTTATGGCTGAAAGTTCTCCATTAATCACTCAGATGTCTGTACCACTCCGAGCGCGATGATCGGTTTAAGGGAAACGGGCGGAGGGGGAATAGCGCGGCTGTTAGGTTATGCTTTAATGACGATCCTCCATCACTTATTACCAAGACAATGTTCCTCATCAGTTAATTGAATAAGTTACCGAATGGAGCCCCACGCATCCTGCGATTGTGGAGTCATTCGCATCATTAGAAGATGATGAACTCCAGATAAGAGGTCTGAGTGATCCTCTCTCTTTATCACTGCTAACAGCCTGACGAGACGTGGAAGCGGAGAGAATTGGAGTGGGAGGCTCCTGATGTGACAGTGACAGTCATTAATGCTGGAGCGACGGTCACGTGTGAATACATCGACTCTACGGTGAAGGATTCATTATTTAATAGTGCTTCAGGTCGCTTAGCTTGAAGGCAATGTGAGGGAAGGATGTGCACATTTTAGAGAGAACAACGATAATCACTGTAACTACAAATGTTCTTTCACGGATTGTTACTGGACTGGTGGACTATGTCTTACCAAAATCTCAACAACAACAAGTGAAATAAGTAAATATATTTGCTCCACTCGGCAGTTTGTAATGGTTCCAGATAAATGGTTCCTGCACCAGCGATGCAACAGCATTCTATAATCCACAACATAAACTGTTAATAGGCAGGGTTGATGCAGGTTTGGCAGATCCGATAGGACGTCGCGGAGCAGCTAGCTGTCACGTTGCCTCGCTGATAAGCCCCATGCAAATGACTGGATCTCCCAGAAGACCTCCACTGCTCATTTGGTTTGCTGCATGATTTGGTTGCAGTTTTGCACCTCAGACAGCTGTCTCGTCTCCGCCTCGTGTACAGTAGCGCTTGTTTTTAATAGCCTTTTATCTGCGCATCGCATGTTACTGAAGTCGCCAAACAAATCTTGTTTCGTGTTCCTCCATTTTGAGAACACTGGAGCCTGAATGCCACGAAGAACCGCTGACAGCATTCTGATACGCCACGGAGCGCCGCAAACTGTGTCTCACATGCATTTTTGTGTCCATCTCTCTATTCTCTCCGGGTGGAATTCGTGTTTGTGGATGCACAACACATCCTGTTAGCTTAGCCGGGTCAGAGGTGAGGGTCACCGCGTGTGTGCGTGCGATTGCCTGTATGAGCGTGTGTGTGCATGTTTATCAGGAATTGCAGATATGGGACCATTTGGGGAGTCTCAAAGCAAGCAGGTGAGAGTCATGCTGGGTGTTCTCTCGGTTCAGTGCTAATGGAGTTCAATCCGGATCCCTCCTCGCCCCTCAGTTCCCAGTGAGCAATCATTATGGGTTTGCTAATTTAGGCTTAGGTCTTTGCAATGGGGGGGGGGGGGGGGGGGGGTCTATATGCATTACGGCTATCATGACAAAAGGTACAGTACAGTTGTATCCAGATATCTAGGTTGTGTATGTTGTTTTAATGATTCTTTCACGCTGAAGATTCATTGATATGGAGGTTATGGTCTCATTCAAAGTCATGTATCCCAGTATACTGTTGGTTAAGGCACACATGGACATGGAAGTCGACCATGCTAGCCGATGTTAGCTGAGTGGATTCTCTTATCTTCCTGGCAAAACCTGAAACAAATGCTCCATTTAAGCTGTCTAAACCTGCATAGGTTTATTGCTCCCTCTCAAAGCCATTTATAAAGCCACCTCCATCCCAGATCAGTCTGACTCTACTCTGATTAGCTCAATATCCCATCCCTGCTGTCTGTCCTATGCTGTCCTGAACATTCCTGTTGCTTCTCCATTCCATGGCAGCATGTGGAAAGTCAGGGAGGTAGAGCAGAACGCCCCAGAGAAGTCATGCCACCAAATACATAAAAATGTGATTCTGACTGTGAAATTACAGCGCAGTCTGGCTTAATGGCTGAAAAAACATACCTCATTTTTATCATATATGCTGTGTAGAGAACCATAGATGCAACACCGATAAATGGACGAAGTTCAGGATTAGATTTTACAGTTGAAGATCTTGGAATTAGTTGCTTCTCTTCTCCCTTTCAGGGGAGCGCCGCTGATCTGCTGCCATCTCTTTACCGCAGCAAATGCACGCTGCATGTTCCGCAACAGATGCACCTTTTCATCAGCCTTCCTTTGAGCCTGTCTCCGTGATGTGGGCTCCATTTCATTTGTGGCAGCATCAAGGTAAAGGAGGCCGGATCTGAAAGACTGGACCCGTTCCAGCACTTGGGTCAATAATGGGTGCCTGCTAATCACATCCTCATAGATGGGAAAAGCTCCGAGCACGTGTACACCACCAGCGGTACTTATTTGTGTGTGTTGCTGTTTTCTTTAGGACTAGCATCTTGCGGTGTCTGCTATATGAGTAAAGGCTGTGTTAACGCAGGGCTGAATGAACCAGGATTGATGGCGCCGTGGCACCTAATCTAACCCACAGTGAATAAGCTGCATCTTCTTTACATTGTCTGATAATCTTTCAACTCCCAATTACTGTCAGAATGTCCTGGTTCTAATGATACTCCAACAGCAAATACATTTCCAGTAAACAATGAAGATCAAATACAAACAAAAGTGTGTTTTACGAGTTAGTGGGTCTGAAATATCCGTCTTTAGCTATAGAATCATTTCATGAAATGATCCACTCGCTCCTTGTTGGTGACTGCAGCAGCTGGCAGACGTGCACATTAAACTTTGCACCATTAGATATTCTTGACATGAAAAAGACTTTTAAGGTTAGAGGGGTCCACTGGTTCTGCTCTGCCAGTAAGGGAGGTGGGCTACCGGGGTGGGTGAACGCTGCTGCACAAGGCCGAGGGGAGCCCAGCGTCCAGGGCGCGCTGAGCCGCCACTCATTTGCGGACGCTTGTGCGGTGCATAACAATCCAGACCGATCTGTCATTAACATCTGCAGCCACCGCCGCTATGAATGACTAATGACTTGAACACACAAATTGGATGAGAAAGGCAAACAACCCCTGGATGCTCCCAGTGATCATGAATAACAAAGCGCGGACTTTTCGGTTCCTTGGGAATTCAGTCGGCGGACACAGGCAGTGTACATTCTTGGTAACAAGTTCCACTGTCTTGGGTTTCCTCTAAAGAATCAAAGACTTGGAACTGAAAAACCACCCTCATATTCTCAGGAACCACTTTATTAAAGCTTTGTGAGGTACGCTCCCAAAAGGACCTTAAACAATGACAAACCCGCTGGAGTCACACAGGAGAAGCAGAAGCAACACAATCAACTCAGCTCTATTCATCTGCTTCCCCTTGTTTCTTTTTGCTTACGGGCAACGCAAAAAACACAAAAGCATATTTGAATCTCCACCAGCTGAAGATCAGACGTTCTGCAGACGTTCAGCCAGTCAAAGTGATGGATGTGAAGAAGAAGTGAAGGGCTGATCCGGACTTAAGATTGGATGAGTGGAACAACCCCCTAGCGTACCGCTGGACCTCTCCTCTCCAGCCTCCCCATGGAAGTCCATCCCGGTCAGCGGAGGTTCTGTTCCGCCTGCATGCGTCACGTGTGCTGAACGATCACCCCGACTCACGCGGCTCTGCTCTCCACCTCTCTTCCGGGTGTTGCGCCGGGCTTTCATCATCCAGGGCGCCGGCTTGGCAGGCGCTTCCTCTTATTAGAAAATGAAGACGGGGATTGAGCCGATGTTAAAAAGGAAGCCCCCTTTATATCAACCCGTGATGAGGAGCCTGAGGTGAGCACAAGGTTAACCAAATCCCGTTGGACCTGCATCATCCCAGCTGTCCCGCTGGACGCCCTGCACCCCGGCGTCGCCCCATATCCACACGTGGCAGTTTTGTAAGTACAACCGAGGCAGGAGCGGCGCCTCTCTGCCTTAAATCGCTGTGAAATTTACTTCTCTCGTTAGAGCGGCAGCCCGGTTTTTTGGCCGCAGGCTGAGACGAGGCATCTGAGGTATTTCTGGGTATTCAGCGTTGGACTCGTGCGATGCTCTCTCCTGACAGTGACTTTGTCTGACAGCAGATATAATGTGATTTCTCCCGTCCCCGGGGTCCAGGGCCGATGATGGAGACTTCTGGGGTCTGCCTTGCTCGCCGGCGACAGCCGTGACAGAAAGCGGGGGAGAAAAAAACCCACTTGAGCTGATGATCGGTGGCATTTCTCACACGACTCGGAGATCCCTCAGTCTGTCCCCCTGCTGCCCAGCATCAGAGAGAGAAACCAGGTCCGAATGTTCGGCGTTTCCCCTCACACACGAGCCAACTCACCCGCTACCCACCGATTTCTACACCTTCATCTTATAGACCTTCGTATTTTGGGCTTGTTCTGCAGCGTCGTCGCACATTAGTGCAGGAGAGCAAAGGGGACGCCCGTGTCGCTCCTACTGTAAGCGTGTCACATCAGGTAAACCCGCGTGTGTCATACCCGCGGGCCACACACGGGCCTCTGTCTCTGCAGCTTATCCACAAAAACAAAGCTGATTATTTCTGTCGTGCGTCTTTTATCTGCTTTAGTTTAAAAAAAAAACAAAAAAAAGCTGCCTGAAGTTTTGGGGAGAGGCAGTGCAGCTCTAAACGGGCTTGTTCTTTTCTTCTTATAAGGACCTCCTGCTGTGAGGTGACATCCTGCTGTGTTTTTGGCTTCTTCCCTTTTTCCTGTTTTTTCTAACAAATCAGGGTGGGAGGGTGAGCTGCAGCCGGCCTTTGTTTACCAGGGGCCCGTTGACACGACAACCAAAAAGGCTGGAAACGGCGAAGGTTTGCAAATGTCTGACTCCGCAAACTTTCAAAAACTGGGCTTCGGAGGAAAAAGATGTGCAAACGTGTAAACAGGGAGTGGTGTTTTCATTCAGTTTCAATAGCTGTGACCAAATATTGGGCAGCGCTCGTGCCGCTGTACTCGCTGTGAAATGGGGATTTGTCTCATCAATACTCTGATACTTCGGCATTGCTTTGGTTATATTAGTCAAGGACGGAATCAATATTTATATTTTCAGTTGTTATCGTGGATCTGTGTGAGTTCGTATCGTTTACACACCAGGTCGTGTCATGTGGTTAAGACTTGTGTGCTAATTTAGCCAAACTCTACGTGGTCTTTCAACATCCCAGTGATCTGGGAGAATGCAGAGAACACACTGGACGAGGTCATTTCCTGTTTCCTGTGGGGACTTTATTACAGGTGTGACTGCCCTATTTTTAGCAGTACACAACTCCCACATCATTGAATATTAAACATTTGGAATTCTTCCCTCATTGAGTCTTTGACATCTGATTTAGATGCACTTGTATCTGTGTAAAACATTTCTGATATTACCACCGTTGCACAAAGGAATAAAGATAAACCCAAAAAAACCCCAGAAAGTTTTAGTCACTGAATGTTGACAGTTTATGACAGAAAAGAACATGTGGCAAAGGCAAATGTTAATGTGGTGCTCAACACATTTTCAGGGCACATGGGTGCAGCATTCATGCCACATGGGAAATTCTTTAACGTCTGTGCGCAGCGCTTTGAAGAAAAATGATACCGGTCGAGTTGTAATTACTGCCAGAGTAAAGGGCACGGGGAAAAAAATGAAGTCCCTGCTCTTCAAGGGAAGAGGGAGGGGTAGTTCTGACGGCTGGCAAGTTTGGAGTTTCGGAGTGTTTCGAAGGTCAGCGTGTTTTACCTTTGTGTAGAGGTATTGTTGTTATTGTTGTTATTATTTTGACCTGGCTAACGTGTCCATGTTGTGTTAGTATCACACATTTCAGAAGTGGTGCTGGCAAGAGTTGGGTAGTGAGCTTTGCTACATTGATCCTGAAATTTGTACCTGGTTAAACAAGTCTTGCTGAACTTTCAGGGTAGTGGGCTCCATTAAAACTCCACGGTCTGCACTGCTAGAGCTTTGATTTCTATTTAAAATATATAGTTTTTCAAAGTGAAAATAGTTTTTCACAGCTCTGTCCCTGGCTGGAGCCGGAGTTCAAAGATGAAACAAATCATTAAATGAACGCTGGACCCAGGCGTGAGGAAGCACAAGCTAATAAAACCAGGGAACATCGGAGTCAAGCATACTGGGAAAAGACACTGTCACGAAGGCCGCCCAGCAGGGACTCCACTGCTGCTCCTGGCGCTGATTCTTATCTGCTCGGGTCCTGCATCAAAATTGCTGGCATCTGCTGGGGACTGTACACCGGGGGCCTGTGCCAGGCAGCTCTCTGACCTTTGACCTAGCCGCATCGTGATCACAGGCGCCGCACACAGGGGGAGAGACACAGGTTTATATAGCTCCCACCAGCTCTGGTGCATCTCCAAGACACCTGACAAAAGATTAAGAAAGACCTTCTTCAGCTGCCTGTAAACAGTGCCCTCACCATGCGCTAACCCAGTTAGCCTCATGCTAACTGGAAATGTTTCTTCTTTTGTTGTTGTATAATATTTATTTTAAAAAAAAATCATGTGACCAAATTAAAAACACGTGTGACTTTTTGCCTATTATGAGAGTAGTTACAACAGCTGCTAGGATGCTAATGCTAAATCAAGTGCTATGTTTTGCATAATATCGCATCCACTGTTTTTTGCCCTGACAAATATATCGTCCCACTACTACTTTTACTTTTCAGAATACAGGAAGACGACATATTAGCTGCTTGTGGTCCACTGAGTTTTGACTGTCTAATCCATTAAAGTAGCCTTTGAAAGCAAGACCAGACAGCTTCAACTTGTCTGTCACCTCTTCCACACACACACACACACACACACACACACGGCCACATGAATAAGTCGTAGGGATTTATTTCACACTAATAACTCCCTCGGTAGTGTACAAATGCAGCTCGAGTCCTTGTTACAGGCTCCAGACAACATTTAGACGATCACAGCTCATGAAGCACCAAGTCCCAGCTTCCTTCCTCCCTCGCTTCCTTCCGGCGTTTTATTCCATCTAAATAATGCAGCCACAAGCAGTCATTGGGGGGATCCATTATGGGAGGACTGATATAGAATGCTGGGATGCATGATCAGACTCTGTTATCACTTTCACAGAGCATGTTATGGTGCAGTGGGGAGACCTTTGTATTGTCGGTCTCTTCTAAGTGCTTAACTGTTTGCTTGATGTGATAGCATTATGTAATCTGAACAGGTGGGGGACATATTACAGTATTCCCCAATCTACATAACATCCAGATGATGTATGATTGGTTGTGGGTATGTGCTCACGGAGATCTTAAAGGGCGTTTCGTTGGGGGCCTGGGAGGAATTCACTTTGGGCTGGAACCGCTGGTGTGAAGTGAGCGGCTACAGCCGTCACGGTTGGTGAGAGAAAATTAAAACAGCTTTTCCACCAGCCAGTCATTGGATAAAGAACTATCATTCATCCAGAGGGAAGCTGCAAAATCAAGAGTGAAAACAAAACAGCGCTAGCAGAGCAGCAGGGGGCCCTGCCAGGCACCTTGACGTTTATTCACCGCGTTAGCTGCTTCTCTGAGAGGAGACTTTTAATTACATGTAATCTACCGGAGAACAAACGAGTCTGACGGTGGCACGGGAGGGAGAGCGCGCGTCTGCGTGGGCGTGCGCGCTAACAGGTGGAGCCCGCGATGCTCTCTCTGTTTCCCACTAATCTGCCTGTCAGTAATGAAGTCAAAGGCTTAAGTGTTGGAGAGAGCAGGCGTCATCCATTAGTCTCATCCATTTCCATTAATGTTCGCGGATTACTTATTATTCCCTGATTAATAAACACTCTGCGAGCTCGTCCTTATAGCAGCCTCAATAAGGACGGCTTCATTAATGATTAGCACTGAAGCTAATATTCCAGTTCTTGGCAGCAGCTCCCCTCGTGTTATTTTGAGTGTTTCTAGAGCATCGACGGTTGATGTTAGCCTCAGCTTCCCAGGTAATATTCCACAAACAACTCACATTACCTCAGTATTTAGACATCGGTGAGCGAAAACAAGTAATCCAATTAGCAAACTCAGTGAGGCGCTATTGATTTCATAAAAAAAAAATCCCTAATCAATTTTTGAGAGGGAATAATGAAATCCTCCTACTTAGTGCTCCACATCAGCAAGAGAGAGCGCATTTGCGCACATATGTGCACGTGTACACTGTTTGGCATGCCCACCAGAACACACCCGGAGGTTCCTCACCTCTGCGCGTGCACAAAGTGCATGGATATAAAGAGGAATATAATTTAGATAAAAATATGAGCTCATACTTCTGTTTGGCCCAAACCAGCCCGACACCGGCCGCACCCTGAGTGGCAGAACCGGCGGCATCCTAAATATTCATGCTAAACATGTAGCGCTGCCACTGGAACTCTTAGAGGGATTATATATTGGACACAATTAGATTGTAGGGGAGTGGTATGAATAGCCTCAGGATGTTTGCATGAATTACAGCGTGCAGGAAACTACTGTAATGCACTAATCCCATGAATAGTCGGCTCTGCCTCGTCTTATTTTACACCGGGCCCAAGGTCTTTTCAACCACCTCACCGGTGAGCCAGATTCCAAAATTTTCAAGGGTGAAAACTATTGATCGTATGCAAACGGCATTAATCTGAGGCGCAGCCATATTTCTTTCACTCCCTGCTTGAAATCAGTGGCGTTCACGTGCGCATTCCAATCCAATTATATAGATAAATAGACTAATCATGCCACAAAATTTCAATATGAGGTCTTCAGGCAGCCTGATAAGCAGAATCATTCCCAGTGCCAAATTTACAGCACAATTTTAGATAAGAAAGATGGAAGGCAAGAGTCAGGGAGGGAGAGAGGGTGCAAATTAGACAGATAAATAGTTTCATATTAGATATCGTCCTGTGGATCGTAATGGTGGAGACATTTAATTAATGGAAATAAACATTCAATTAAAAGTAGGTTTTTTTGTTCGCTCCATTCGCCGTCGTTCACAGGATTGTGACGGGTCCAAGTGTTACGGAGACAGTTTGTAGAGGGTGACAAATTGGAATTCCAAAAGGCTCCATCCGGCCTGTGAGTGGGGGGGGGAGGAAGATTTACGGGAGACACTGACCCCACCTCAGCGTCCCAGATCAAAGTGGCCTCATTCAGAGGTGTGGAAATGATTCTTCTGATAAAGAATCTAACAATTACAACAATAATTGTTTGCTAACCCACTTCAGTTGGAAGAGACTTGGTGGACTATTTCACAACATTCTGTTCAACTTTTAAAAGCAGCTTTTTATGCTCACTGTGTGAAATAGATCCAGACATCATCTGCATCCAATATTGACCTAATGCGTGTTGCTGCAGAGCAACTGTGACTAACGAAGGGACGAGTAGCGTTAGCTGTTTACCAAAAGGGGGGAAACCAAAACCAAATCAATTTTGCAGTGATTTTTGTGAAACTATAAATGTGAACTAATTAGTGTGTGAAAAATGGGACAGGATACTCGTCATGTTCAGGCCCCTGTTTTAAAAGTATAAATGCATTTTTAAACTCTTTCATACTTGCGAAGACGAGGCTCTTGGATAATTCAAAGATCCTGCAGGAGGAAACGTGCTCAGTGCTTCTCTCTCAGTCCCGATGTGTTGGTTTCTAATCTGTCTGTATGTGTGACATGTTTAGTACCATAATACTCATTCCACTAGCAAAGTGAGGACCTTTTTGTGATGTGGGGCCGTTTCTGCCATTTGCCACAGCTTCAAAGACCCTTTTGTGGGTCAAGCCATGGCTTTAGGGTGGGGGTGTAGGTTAGGGGTTAGGGGAGGAGGAGGAGCTGGGTGATGCATTATTATTCCAGAAAGTCTCCGCAAAGATCGAAACATGAGGATAAGAGTCGGCTCACGGTGCCTCGGACATTCTTCCGGAGTCCACGCGACCGTCTCAGACTAAACACAGAGCAGCAGGACTTCATTCATGGTGGCCCCACCTTCAGCTCCAGCCAGGACCTCCACAGAGGAGGAGGCCAGAGCATCTGTAGCAGGCCTCCAAAGAATGAATCAATAAAAGAGGGGAAAAAAGGAACATGTATTTTGGTAAGCCTGATTTATTTGGAAGGTGGAGACAGAATTAGGAACATGATAAAGGTAATGAACATGCACCCGCCGGAAAGAAAACAGAACCTTAGAGATAGGAAGATGCCTGATGTTTGTGTCCGACAGCAACCAGAAGAGTCGTGTGGAGCGATGCGTCTCCCGAACGGGCGGCGTGCTGCCGCTGCCGCTGGCGAGCCGGAGCGACGCCTCGACCATTACGGCTCTGATTTCATTACGCTTCTCCAGTGACAGCTTAAGTGCCAAAGTCACCTCCGCTGACGACGCTTCCGCTCATGAAAGCGACTAATGATCAATAACAAAACAACGTCTGTGGGGGCGCGCGGCGCTCTCGTAAAGCGGGGCGAGCTCAGCGTGCACGTGGCACGGCTTTGAGCAACGGTCTGCTAACGCCGCCATCGATGGCTTCAACCTAACGTCTCCGAGTGCACACCAGGCGCCCGTTGGATCAACATCGCCGAGCAGGACCAGGTAGACCCGATCTGGACCCAAGCGCATCAAAGGCAACTGGACTTTAACTATCCGGTTTCACCTCCCAGTTTTGACGCATATGGTTGGAACGGCAGCCTTGAGTCTGCTGGTCTGCTCGAGTTCCTGTTTCCATGAATAATTCCAGTTTGGGATGAAGCACAGGTGAGCGAAGGGGCATGGAACCTCCCCTGTGTCAGAGCGTTTCACGCTACCTGTGTAGCATCTGCAGCTAGCCCCACCCAGCCTACGTATTCAAAGGTGAAAAGCAAAAACCATCTAAGCTGGAGGACAAGGCTCCAGAGGAGAGGTAACTTCCGCCCTAATGCCCCATTTCTGCCGTTGTTTGTTTGCCGAGGGCTGCTGCTCGTCTTTGAGGCATATCCAGAAAACCACTGCAGCGTTTATCAAAATGCCGAACGCGAGATGCAGATACAATTAAACATCCTCCGACATCAAACAGGATCAGCAAAACCTCAACCGTGGATCAACCGGCGTTTCCTAAGAAGCCGGATCAATACGAGCGTTGTTGGGGGCGACGGGCAGACAGTCGGATCTGTGCTGATTTGAGGAACTGCCTGTGGCTGGAATACGGTGCATGGCCCGGAATGAATGTCCTCTTAATCAGCCAATCAATTGTTAATGCTGGGGGTGAGAGTGAGGGAAAGGATCCCTTGGGTGGCTCGGGGGAGAAATTTGGATTATATCGCATCCTCGTTTGGCAACGAACGCCGTTGCTGGGAGCCAGAGTGGACTAATCAAACAGCATTACTGTACCAGATCGATAGAGGGGAAATAAGGATTCGGTCTGCGCTCCTTCATACCTTATCTGGGGTTTGTTTGATTATAATTGTGGGATATTTGATCAAGAGTTTGTGCAGATGTGCTTTGAGCCGCTTTGGTTTCTTAGAATCTCTCCGAACGATGTTTCATCCGCTACGAGCGGCGTCTCCCGACACCTCGCCGCATCTTATCGGCGCAACGCAAGAGGCAATCTACAAGACAGATATGGAATCGGGCCCACAGAGGTTGAAAGATGGCGCCGATTCACGGCTGACGGCGGCTTTTTTTTCTCGGCGCAGTCGGCGCTGAAGCAAACAGTCGTGGAAGAAAAGTGACAACGCGAGTGTGATTTTCCCCTAAAACAGAGTGAACTGAAAATAACAACGCACGCTGAAATGGTATCTCCATTGAAAGGAAGTCGATATAGGTGTGTGTGTGTGTGTGTGTGTGTGTGTGTGTGTGTGTGTGTTGGGGGGGGTATAGTGCATATTACCCGGCCCTGCAGCCCAGTGCCCACCACGGTTCGAGAGGGGCTGCATACATTTCTTTCACAAATAATCTAATCTTTTTAATTTGAGAGATAAGGCAGAATGGACTGTAATTACGTGCAGCTGGGACTGAGAGGAATTCATAAAAAAGTGGGGCTAAGCCCATCTGCTGACTGGGGGGGCTGCAGGGGGGGGGGGGGGGGGGGGGGGGGGGGGCAGCAATATTGGAGGAAAAGAGAGGGAGAAAGAATGAAAGAAAGAGACTCCAAAATCATTAAATCAGCCACTATCTTCCCTCCTCTGTCACTCAGAGAGGGAAAAAGAGGCGCTAATGAAATATTAATGCCTTCCTTATTTTGAGATTTACATTAATCTTTCCTCTCCCCGTCTGTCTCCCTCGCTCCTCCACCTCTCCGTGTGTCTCCCTCGCTCCTCCACCTCTCCGTGTGTCTCCCTCACTCCTCCACCTCTCCGTGTGTCTCCCTCGCTCCTCCACCTCTCTGTCTGTCTCCCTCACTCCTCCACCTCTCCGTCTCTCCCTCACTCCTCCACCTCTCCGTCTCTCCCTCGCTCCTCCACCTCTCTGTCTGTCTCCCTCACTCCTCCACCTCTCTGTCTGTCTCCCTCGCTCCTCCACCTCTCTGTCTGTCTCCCTCACTCCTCCACCTCTCCGTCTGTCTCCCTCACTCCTCCACCTCTCCGTCTGTCTCCCTCGCTCCTCCACCTCTCCGTCTCTCCCTCGCTCCTCCACCTCTCCGTCTCTCCCTCACTCCTCCACCTCTCCGTCTCTCCCTCGCTCCTCCACCTCTCTGTCTGTCTCCCTCGCTCCTCCACCTCTCACGTGGTTGCACGTGGAGAAAATATAGTGTTGCTTACAAGGTGGGGGGGGGCAATGGAAGTGAGAGGATGAGAGGGAGGTGTCAGTTACAGCTCTAGTAGTCATAGTACTAGTACTGCTAATATTAATAGTAGTGGTAGTAGTAGTAGTACTGGTAGTTGTGGAAGGAGCAATAGTATTAGTAGTGGTAATATTAGTAGTAGTGGTAGTACTAGTAGTGGTAGTGGTGGTGGTAGTAGTGGTAGAAATATTGGTAGTAGTGGTAGGAGCAATAGTGGTAGCAGTAGTACTAGTGGTAGTAGTAGTACTAGTGGTAGTAGTGGAGCAATAAGTAGGAGCAATAAGACTAGTAGTGGTGATATCAGTAGTAGTAGTAGTAGCGGCAATAGTAGTAGTCATACTACCACTAGTAGTACTGGTAGTAGTGTTGGAGCAATAGTACTAATAGTGGTAATATTAGTAGTAGTGGTAGTAGCAGCAGTAGTAGTAGTAATACTACTACTACTAGTAGTAGTGGTAGTAGTATAAATATTAGTAGTAGTACTAGTAGCACATAATAGTTTCCTTTGGCCTTGTCCCAGGCGAGAGGTCGAGGGTGGTGAGCAGGGAATCAGGCGTGTGTCAACGTCCACCCCAGTGAGACCTGAAGCACAGGTGAACCTGACCCCACTGATGCTCCCAGCACACACACACACACACACACACACACACACACACACAGACACACAGACACACACACGCACACACTCATTCTAACTGGGGCTAAAGCTGCTTCGTGTTGACTTGATTCAGAAACTGAAAAGTGTGCACCCCCTTGAAACCGATCAGAAGTGAAACCTCCTACTTCTGGACGCACAAGAAGAGGTGGAAAACAAGGAAAAGGCCACAATTACCACGGAATGGCGAAATAATCCAGCTGCACATGAGGGAGGCTGGTATGGAACACTGATTCTAGAAGTGTGCACTTTGCTGTCTGCTGCCATCCACTCTGCGCTCCATCATTCCAGAGGATTCCCATGCTGACGGACGCAGTCCTGTAATCCCCCCCCCCCCCCCCCCCCCCCCAGTGTTCCCATCGCGGAGACGCACATTTACCACCGAGACGTGCAAGTTACCCACACCAAGCGCCCGAGTGGCGGCGCGGAACACGCGCCGCCTTTGTCCTTACCCGTCTTTAACTGTGCAAGTGTGTCATGACTGGAGTAATAGCAGTGATGGCTGGAGGGGGGGGAGATGTAAGTGTGCATATGTGGGCTGTGTGTGTGTGTGCGCGAATGCACGTGTGTGTGCTTTAATGAGAAAAGTGCTGCTAAGTGCCAATCACACTGATAGACACTCTTCATCTTCCACCCAGCAAAAGCAACAAAGAGCAGAGTTAATAAGCAGACATGGCTCAGAGGACACTAAAGTCGGCCTTCTGACCCTCACACACACACACACACACACACACACACACACACACACACACACACACACATTACGACAAGATAATTGGCTCTTTTATTCAGTAGTGTCCTGAGTGAAGCGTTCCTATTGAGGAAAGAGAAATACGTCAACATTTGGAATTTGGAATCAGATTTGGAATCTGATGCAGATTAGAAAGAGTTGATGTAAACACTGATCACTGATCAGTGGATTCTGGAGGGTAAAGAGATTGAAAAGATCCATTCAGAGGGAGGTTCTTCAATTTTACATGTTCGGTGAATTGATTTGGACAAAATATGTCCTCGACAAAACCAATACAGACCATCATTATCAATAACCTTCGATGTCTCACCGTGCCCTGTCCTCCTGTGGGACCCTTCACACCTTTGCTACCTGGTGGACAAGAATGATGTGTCACATGATCACTGCACCCTAAAGCCATATAATGTAAATACACGCATGTATTTTGTCAAACGTGCGTTGAAATGCTATAATTCTGAGGACAGCCTGTAATCAGCCGCGTTATGAACGTGCACAGCTATCAAATGGTGTCTGGGTGAAGCAACCGCAGGCTGGTGGTGCCATCTAGCACATAGTAGCACTAACAAGTTTAAAATAATTATCCCGAGCTTTGTTTTTGACACATCCCCGCTGTTGTTTGGGCATCAACGGTTTCTGCCTCCAGACAGCTTTGAGGACTCTTTTTTCAGACGAGCACGAGCTGCGGTTTATTATTGTCCTGCTGACTCAGGTGGAAACGGTGCAAGATGAGCTCCTCCGACGCTCAGGTCCAACCGGCATCTGCGTGTTTTTATTTTGGTTCTTCAGGAATAAGAGGCAACAGGGACGCAACTGATCCACAGGCTATTTTCTCTCCCTCTCTCTCTTTTAAAAACACACATCTTTCTCTCTCATTACCCAGTCTGAGCTACAGACTTCCATAATCCTGGAAGGTTTAGTGCTGCCTTGCTCTGATTGGTTAGACATTACATCAGGGTGATGTAATACTCCCAGGACTGGCTAGTGTGTCGGGCTTGGGGCGGGAGGAGGGAGAAGGGATGGGTTGGCAGAGTAGTGAGTGATGAGGGGGGTTATTGAGCAGAAGAACTCTCTCTCTCTCTCTCTCTCTCTCTCTCTCTCTCACTCTCTAGCCTGCAGCCAGTGAATGTGCATGTGCAGCCACCACAGAAAGCCTCTAATCCCAAAGCACACAGCGGTGCTTTGGAGAAGGAGAGAAATAATCAAGACTGTTTCCATAGGCCCCCATCTAAAGGCTGGAGATAAGCTTTGCTGTGCATGCTGCCGTGTGTGCGCAGCAGCTGTGTGTGTTGGGGATACATACACAGAGCAGAAATGGGTTTGTTTTCTTCCTTTTTTTCGGTGGGGGGAGGGGGGAAACGACTGAAATTCAATCATTAATTGCAAATAGACAGAGAGGAAGATGATTGTTTGGCAGGACAGAAAATGCCAAGGCATTTGGTGTTTGTGCATAATGACTCACAGCCAATTTCTCACTTCAGTGCGAGGTGCTTTTTCATGGATCCAAAGGTGTTAAAGCATATCTCTGACTGGAGATGGGCTTTGTGAACAGCGCTGCCCAGGGCACCGGCAATGTGTTTTTACCTGATTGCTTTCACGCAGTGACAGACAGGGCTCTGCAATAAACTGCAAATTCAAGCCTCAGAAACGACATTAACCAAGGACAGCAGGAGGAGAGAGAGAGAAAAAAAAGCCTCCATTTGTCAAATAAAAAGAAATATAAATCTGATTTGGAAATCTGTGGCTGTCAATCTATCTAAAGGGCCAAATAACTGAGCAGAGGAGCCAGAATACGCAGTAATTCAAGAGCCAGTGAAGTGTGACACAGCCACATGTTTCAGAAACACCAAGACGGCCAAATGTTAAATTGGCTTCGCAAACTGGAAGTCAGACGTCCAGGCGGTCCAAGGAAATGTTTCGTTCCCGGCTCCATGGATGCCTTCCATTCAAGAGTTTATTTGGAAAAGGAAGAGGCGCTCGGCTGCCCAAATTTACAGATAATGAATTCAGAGTGCTGAGGCAGCCACAGGTAAATATAGCAAAACCATGCTGGGAGACTCCAAATTAAAGAAGGTGCATTTATGATTCAGGGGGGAAAAAAGCAAACTATGGGATTGGAGCATAAAATAAACCTGTCAAATTTGGAAGGGAACATTTAGTAATGAAACAAGACATTGCATAAAATGTGCGATCTAAAATTATGAAAGGTTAAAAGGGAACGGCGGAACCCTGACAAAGCCTCTCACTCATTTTCTACCCCCTGACAAAGCCTATTTCCTGAAATGGTGTCATAAAAAGCCCCTTCTTTAAACTGGTTTAAGGTCGTTTATAGCCTCTAGCATAGATCATCCTTGTAAAGTTAGAAAGCAACTGAAAACACCAGGGTTGTCTTTTTATGACTCCACTAAGTTAAGAGGAGGTAATTCTTATTAAACAATGTGAAATGAAGATGCTAACTTCCTGCTAATATGGAAACCCAACCGTGCTGTCAGCCAGGCAGCTAACGGAACCCTCTGAGGTAATATGAAAGGAAAGTCAGGCAGCCTTTGAAGGAAACGGGGAAACAGGGAACAAAAACTCTACCTGACAACTTGTCAGTATGAAAGACTGCAACTTCTTCTTTAGCTGCGGGCTCGGAATGGAGACGAGGTAACGACTACGATGATCGCGCACAACAGGCACTCCCAGGCTGACGCCGACACACGATGGCTGGTTAGTTCAAAAGGCCGCCCCCAGAACCTGTCTCATTGCAAACACAATTAAAATGAAGTTTCTTCAGTTTTAAGGGATGATTCAGGCTGAGCGCGTTAGCTTTAGCGTCAGCGCCCTCACGGCTGCAGGTCTGCATTAACCATTGACTGCTAACAGATTCCAGTAGGCACATGGGAGTCACAGATCTCTGTCACCAGTGTGTTATTGCCGCCTTTGAGAGGTCAAGGATGACTAGAAAGGCACCGGCCAAAACCCACTTTAATCCTACCAACCTACAGGTGAACATCTGGCCCAGGTCGACCAGGAATCCCATTAAGTCTGTTTAGCTACTTAAATGACAGCATGTGAATTAAAATAGCTTTTAAGCTGCCAGAAGGAGGAATGCGTCTCCCCAGAAGGACTCTGTGTGTTTTAATACACAGCGGCAACACCTCATTTATTATTTAAATCTCCTGGATCATAGTTGTTAATTCGTGTCCAGGCTCCTCCGCACATTTTAAATGGCATGCAGGCAGATATTCATTTTGCTGCTTAAATATCTCTTTGCAGAACTGACTTCACTGAAGATTTGTGTGGCGGGGTGGGCCAGAAGCTCAGATTTAGAGACCCGCACAGCCGGTAATTCATGTTGCACATGATGTGTGGGCACAACATTATTACTTTTGTGTTTTCCTGGACTTTACTGAACACGGTCGATGGTTGTCCAGCCATTTCCTGTTTACCGGCATTTTGACTGGTGTTGAAAGTACCGTATATTCCAGTAGTGGCTGGGTGAGAAGCAGGCATACACCCCGGACATGTCACCAGTCCATCCCAGGACACACACAAACCACACATTCACCTCTCTCTTCCCAAAAAGCACATTTCTTTTTACAGTTGGAGGAAACTGGGGGTGTGGCTGTACCCACCACTGGACCACCATGACTGGCTGTACCTGGTGAATTTTGGACTCAAGGTCCAAAGATGACTTGCCACCATTGTGTTCTTCATGGTTTGTGTTTTGTAGTTGTTTCTGTGCTCCTTTCTTTCCACATGGCATAAACAGCAGCCTTATTTGTATGCTATATCCTCTTACACTGAGTCCCGTTTTGGCCGAGCTGTCAGCAGGCGTCTCTGAGAGCCCTGCACCAGCCTGTCCACACTCTCTGATAGTTCATCCCACCACAACGTGTTGTAACGCGTCTCCCCCTGCTCTCAGGTCTCCGTGTTTATTCTCCGCCTGCATCGTCTGCACTCTTCATGCGGCTGTCTGGACCTCCCGGCACTCAGCTCGCCGTGACAGAGGTCACCGAGTGCTCGGGAGCCGGCTGACGTCATGTTGCTGCAAAACCCCACAGACGCGCCAGCGGGCCGGAACACAGACGCTCCGACAGACAGAGCGAGGAGCGGACCGGGTGTATTTATAGCCTCTCCTCTCCTGTAGCCCCACAGTAAGCTTCAAGGCCAGATACGCCCTGAAGGAAACCCATCCTCAACGTGTTTGTTTACTATGCGGCGTCTCCAAGCGTCCCTTTTTGGAAATATGCACACGCATCATTTCCTGTTGGAAGCAAATAATTCTGTTTCCCTTCTGAAAGGTGCTGCGATGCTCATCTGCTTAATGAGCACATTCTGGTGCAAATCAGCTACTGAGATGACGCACTCGCCACAATGCTTTACACCATTACTTATCTAATAAACTGTAGGAGGCAGCCGCCATTAACACTGGCGCGGACGCTGGAATCCACCTCCCACCGGCAGGTTTCTTGAAGGCTAATCTGCCGTGTAGTGTATGCAAATAGGAAACTGTTATTGTCGGGATGCAACAAGGTTCCACATCATTCTCCGGTAGCGGGCCAATCGGGTTGACTTTGAAATGGATCGCGGGTGATTAGCCGGCTATGCTGGGAGAATGCCAGGGCCTCTGCGGTGAACCCCGCAGCTGGTGCCGGAGTCAGCGGAGCAACGATCCAGGTAATTAATTCTTTGACAAGCATCAGTGATTTGGAAAATCAGTAAGAATGGCAGACGCTGATCAAAAGGGAAACACGTGGAGCGCTGTTTAAACAGTGGGTGTTTGAGGCGTCAGTCACGTGGGGCCAAGACATCTACCAATGTCCAGTGTCCTGAGGACGCCCCCGCTTGCCAACACCCGTCCAAAAAGACGGGCTCATATCCAAACTGTACAACTGACTCCACAAAAGCAACCTCGCGTATATGGGAATACACTCAAAACACGTGCTAATGAGTTGGAGCCCGTCGCAGCGTGCACAGACTGATGTTTATGACAAGCACTAAACTATTACAGTCGGCCAACATGTACAGTAAACAATATGGATTTAACATCAACATACACATAAACCACACATGTTTATTCCGGTCACAAACCCCCGTACATGGGCTCTGAATGCACACCCCAGGACCATAACTCAATATCCCCACGTGGACATGTGGTAAAGATCAATTCATTTTCAGAATTTATTGTACGTATGGCGCTGAGCCTGTATCTGGTGAATGAAATGCAAACGCCGGCACCATATTCATGGGCGTGAGAGCACATAGATGCGGGCGCAGCTGCGGCACTCTTCCTAAACACACAGGAGGTTGGGTTGACGTTACCACCGTTCCTTTGATTAAATCATGCGTATATCCTTTTATTTGATTGTTGGGGCAGAGGGGTAGCGCACACCAGCCGAAAAACCGTAATGAAACATCATTGGCAGCGGCTATTATAGATGGTGTCCAGAATACAAATTCCCCATGCAGGTATTTGTTTTCATCCATCAGAATTCATTATGCGAGCGAATGCATCATTGGAGTGTAGCTATTGATCCGGTATTAAATCTCATTGTTGCGGCGCTATTCAGCGCGCGAGCCAGGTGAAGAGGAGGGAAAAAGAGAAAGCAAGGCTGACCAAATGTCACGGTGACAACATGCGGCATTGTCAAAGGTAGCTTTATCGATCAAGAAAGACAGAGGGGGAGAGGGGAGATATTTCAGCAGGACCCCAACTGCCTGACATTTTAGAAAAGCCGTCCTTTCTGTTTTTGTCACCCTCTATTGTTGCACGCAAAGAGCATGGATGTCTTGACTGAAGCCGTGAGAGCTACAGGCCAGCGGGCGGCCAGCAGAGAGCGGAGAGCTTCCACGTAAACCTGGGGCTGCTTTTTTGGGGAAGATGGACCATGAGCGTTAAAATGGCGTCCCGCTCTGACATTTTAAAGGCCTGGCTGTCACACTTTATCACCAGATAATCTGAAACAGCTCCGGCTTGGTGAGGGTCCAATTAGCTTCCATGGTCGTGCGCTGGAATCTTTCAGACAACTTAGATGACTCAGACATGTCCCCAGTGGCGGATCTTTTCTATTTCTGCTCCGATTCAAGGAAGATCTGCAGACCGAGGAGACACAATGAGGCACAGATGAAGGCATAACTGGGGGACGGTGGGGATTGATTGTCATCTAGGCTGGATCACCAGCATCCAAGACAAGACGAGCAGGGTGTGAGGTGTTGACTGGGCCCAAAAATCCCATTTTAAAGCAAGCCAGAAGGTGTGGAAGTTTGCCGGCTGAGCTCAACATTTCACTCCCTCTCTGACTGACTTGCTCAGGTAATTAGCTCAGACTTGCGTTTTTCCCTGTGTATGCCTTAAAGCGTCTTGTGTTAAAGCAGTCCAGATCAAAAAGGCATGTCATAGCAAATTATCCTCAAAGGTGCTCCACGGCAACAGCTTTTAGTCAGCTCTGCTCTTCCTCCACTTCCCAGGATGTTTATCTGCTGCCAGGACAGGGAAATCTCCACGCTCATTGTTTTGCACCGAAGGGAACCGAAGAGCGGATTAAGCAGAGCCCCCGATCTATGGAATGATCTTAACATTGTGACGCTCTCACTGGAATTCTCCACACAGGCTCGTCTTTTCAAGCAGAGTTCTAATTGGAAGAGTACCAGGATTTTATCATGAAATGAAATAAAATGGAGTAAAGGGCAAATATGTTGCAACGTTCACATCAGATTTCAGAAAATGATTTTATATAAGGTCTACCTTTTTATATAAAAATGCAATGTACGTTCAGACCAGCAGGGGGCCGGTGTGTGCAGTCGCTATCAGCACTGGGCAGATGGCAGCATGTTTCTATTTCAGCATTTTAATTTCACATAAATTCAGCGCATGTCAGACCCTCTTAGGTGTCATGATACTTTTCATCATTGAATTCCCAGGCAAGCCACTGCGCCACGACGTTGCACTGCTGCGATGTCACGGTTGGTCTGGGGCCGACGCCGCTACAGTCATCTGTCCTACATATTTTTAAACATAAGCCATACTAAGTTGTGCCATTTAAAGCCGTAACATACTGAAGTGCTTAGTGGAAACATACTTAAGTGCCCTCAGACATGACAGGATCCCCTCTCAGGGTCTGTGCTTGCAGGAGTGGTGCAGGAGGGGGGATGGGGGGTACACACAAGTAACAGGATTGAACCCTATAGGTAACAGGACCAAATCTTATAGGTTAAAAGATTGATCCAGAGGAACCTCTTTTTTCAGGGCATTACTGGGCATGGTATTACACTTCCTGTCTGATATGAGCGAGATGGGGCTGGACTCACTGTGTGTCTGCAGGCTGGTGCACCTCACTACAGCTTAATGGAACATACGGGTCGGGCTTTTTTCTCATTTACAGTCATGGGTTCGCCTGGATGTGCAGCGTGGCTTTAGTAGTTACCTGAAATGGGCATTTTCTGTCAGCCACACAATGTTTTTAGAATTTTTTACAGGCGAACTGCTGTACATAGGAAGAAGCAGTACCCAGGTCATTCATCCACACCATCGCACCCTTTGATACATGTTACAGCTCCGTAATCGTTCTTCGCTGCTGTTACGCAAGAATATCTTCAAAGTGGAACTCAAAAGGTCATATCTTATCTTATCTTATCTTATCTTATCTTATCTTATCTTATCTTATCTAATTGTGGTTGGAAGTAAATACTACGAACACAATCCAGTAGAGGGCTCCACCTGGGAGCAATGTTCAATGTTACGCACACTCAGTTATGCAAGAGTTACATCCAGAGTAACATTTTGCAAAGTTCACTGGATTTCTCCTGGAAACCCCTTCTGAATCTGTTCTAATTGTTCGAACAGCACTTTTAATGTTATTGGCTTTTAAAGCCTAATTAAACTTTCTTGTTGCAACGTCATTGATTTGATTGGAGTTTCTGCACTTTGTTTCCTTTTTGTACTTTCAAGGGAAAACTGCACACTTGTCTTTGGACCGGTAGGAACACAGCTGAGATGGACTTTGACCAGCAGAACCGTCAACATCATGAATATAAGATCTGGAAAAACAGGAGAAAAAGGGAGGCAATCAGGGAAAGTTTGCGGGTTAATATCAAGGGGCAGCTTCAGTAAATGGTGCGGCAGAAACTTTGACTGAAAACCTTGCACAGCAATAAAGGGATATACACATGAATAATGCAGAAGCATTTAGGTCAGTGCTGAGGCGATGGGGGGAATCAGATGTCCCTGGTGCCCTGAAGGATTCCAGTCTACTGAGCCAGCGTCTCCGGTCAAGAATAGAGCAGCACAGATCCAAAGGAGAATCCCACTGCTCCACAAAGTCCAGCCAAGAGAGACAAAACACACGCACTGTGTGCACACGAGCGTGTTTTAACAACTGTCGATGCCTCACACATAATCAGCACACATGTTGAAACACACAAACCCCAGAGAGACACCCGGCCATCTCTGTAAAGGAAGGAGGTTTTCACAGAATCGCCAATAAGCCAGTGTGAAGATGTAGTGTCTGCAGGAACCGATGGGATCGCATTTAAAAGAATTCCAGCGAAGAAGCAGAAATGCGTGAACGATCACACATGAACGGCCGCGTGTGTCGAGAGAAGCCCGGAATGATTGCAGAAACATCAGCTTAGCGCTGGCTTTACTTTTAGGTAGTAATTGTGGGATTTGGGGTTTAAATACAAATCTATGTCTTAAGGACTGCGGAGGCGAGTAGGCAGGAGTCGGAGTGTTGATTTCACAGAACTGCTGAGTAGATTCCGCTCTGTCGTCTCAGCTGCCCACAGAATCAACTAATGACTAATTAATTACAACACATATCCAAATCAAATAATCTGCTTCCCTTTGGCGTGCGTCGTTCTCCTTGGCTGCCCTTCAAAACCTCTCCTTATGGATCCAGAAGAAGCATGTTTAGGAGTTAAAAGATGCCATCATTCCAAAGAATCAACACTTATGCTTTCTTTTTAGTCAGCTGGTGCACGTACTGAATTAACAGTGTGTGTGTGTGTGTGTGTGTGTGTGTGTGTGTGTGTGTGTGTGTGTGTGTGGTTAATGTGTTGGTTGACACTGCTTCTATTTACCGGCTTTAACTCAACATTAAAACCATTTGATTTCCATTCAGTCAATGCAAATGAGAGCGTCGCCCCTGCAACATATGCGGCTCCCAGCCGGGGGCCAGTGAGCAGGGGCCAGGGGCGGGGACGCTCATCACACCGGAATGGTAATTCACCAATCAGCGAGGTGACACGCTTGGCGAAAAGTAGGGAGAGCCGCGCGAGCCTGACAGGAACATCAGTTTCACGAAACATTTCCTCCTCTGCACCTGAAAGCGCGGCGGCATAATCACGAGCGGGGGCGATGCACCATGAAATGGAATGGGCGCCCAGATCCGGGGGAGCGGACACAGCCGCGTGTCCACAGAAATGAGGGTCATCCTTTACCGAGAGATGGCAGCGTCAGTCGAACGGGTCCCGCAGGTTCAAATCAGACAGCTGACGCCTTCCACACGTCTTCACGTCAAAATGTAATTCCTGATTCGGCTGGAACCATCAACGACTTATTTGCATTTCTATTTGTCATGAAATGGTTAAAACGAGATTTCAAGTTAAAAATGTTCCGGCTCTGAGCTAAAGGGTCCCTTTGTGCTGGACTTTGGAGTCAGTCCTGCCTCTAGGTTTTCTCCAGGTGCTCCAGCTTCCTCCCACGTGCTCTTTAGGCTGATTGGAGACTAAATGGTGTGTCTTCAATGACCTGTCTGGGGTGTATTCCCACGCTTCCCAGATGACCACTGGAATTGACCGGAAGTTTCCGACCCTGATTATGTTAACAGAAGAGAGAAAAACAAATGAATCATGGACTCCATCTCTCCATTGTTAACACAGAGGATGCTTCTGTACTTTATCAATATTAAAATACGTACAACATGTCCCGCCCATTTTCTTTGTTTGGATTGCTCGCGTTACCTCGACACACCTCCCTACACACACCCACACACCCCGAGGTCTTATATATTGGAAGACACGTTTCAGTTGGTGGAGGAACAACGTGAGATAACAAACAACAGCGACTAATAGACTTTGCTCCCACAGCAAGTTCTTCCCAAATAAAAAAACATGGCCTGAATCCACAAACCGCCACCTCTCTCTATCTGCCAGATGTATCAATGTTCCTCCGAGCAATCAAGAAGTAATTCCCTTTATCGGCCGACATGAATATTAAAGTTTTGTGCTCGGGGGATGAAGGGAATAAATGCTATCGTCACCGGCACCTGTCAGGGAAGGCGATGGATAGCTGAAGAGGAGGGTGAGTGCTCGCAGTCCAATAGCGGGCCCGTAAAGACTCCAGTGGCGACATCGGATGGCGAGAGTGCTGATTAGTGGGAGCAATTAGCATCTTTGTCTTTGGGTACTTGTCATCCAACACATGTAAATTTAAACAAGCGCAGCCGCAGCAGACCATCACATTAGCGTTGGTTCCACTGAATGCAAATGAAGAGTACATAAACAAATATCTGAATAACCAGAGGAGGAGTTCCCCAGACTGGAGACCTTTCAAACAGTGCAAATAGCAGCACGACCGGCAGGAAAATTAAAACAAAGTGGAAGAATTACGACGAAAGAAACAGTCCCCGCTGATCTTCAACCATCCCCCGAGGGTTAGAGCGGAACACTGATGGTCTTACACTCCGTCAACTTTTGGACACGGACGCACGGTCACAAAGACGGCGAGCCAATAAACAGCAGAGGCTGCTGGAACACACACCAGGTCTGGTAATGCACTCGGAGGCAGGAGGACCGGCGGCGGTTGGGAAAGCTGTCGACGCCTGCGGATCATTGCTAATATTTTGCAATGTTCCCCCAAAATTCCTCCAAAGACGCCATGAAATGAGCTGAATAAGCTAATGCACAAAACAGGCTTCTCCATCTCTGCACTCCACCTGCTGGCGCGCGCCAGGCGCATCATCGCCTGTGTTTACAGTAGCATTATAGATCGTGCGTGTAGCCACGGTTAATGGAAAGAGTGGGAGAAAGGGACGGGCAGGGGGAGACCGTCGTCCTTCTGTGGAGCACTGCTAGAGTGTTGACTTTGTCGCGGTGCCATGTTGGATTGCGTCCACTCCATCATAGCCATGCCCAGATGTTACAAGAGAGATAACCGGATTGCATGGAGCAGGCTTGTCAGGGATCCCATACATTCACTCAGAATCTCTGGCCCATAGAACACAGATAGGCTTTTAAAGTGAAGTGATTTAGATTGGTTTTCTGTGTTTTTTTCCTCTTTGGATTATTTCACTTTGACATCAACTTGGCTCCAGCTTGTACGTTTCTTGGAAACAAAGACAAACTGCTGGCAGCCTCAACTGTGGCTTCAATGGCTTTAAGGGTCCACATAATGTAACATTAGCTACCTATTTGAATGTAAACTGGAACTGGAACGATTCCTGGGATGTCCTCAGTGCAAGTTGCACGAAACAGCACATTTAATAGGAAAGCAGAAAATTACCATCGGATATTTATATTGATTCTGGTGCACCTTCTTTTATTATAGTAACGATGCACTTGAGTTCCTAATGAGTGTTTTAAATTGCCAAAATGAAACAAAATTGTTAATTTACACCTCTTTTTATTGGATGGCTGAGTCACTCCCGAGGTTTATTGCTAACTGATTACTCTGCGGAATGCCGCCCTCGCAATAACGCCACTGAAGCATTAAGTCGAGATAAAAGCAATCTAAATATGAACATGCATGATGGCCACGCTAAATGCACCCAGCTAATGGTTTCATTATTCCATGATAAAGGGTTAATGTATATTCAGAATTCCAATTTACTTAAATGACTCCCGCATATGCAGAGCTCGTCAGATGGGTTTGTGTTTTTCGTTTGAGTTCCCAGAGACACCCTGAAGTCGTCCCCCTGAGCCCACCATTCAGCAGAGGGTTCAAATACAGATTAGTCAGCTTCCTGTCCCCTGCCCCAAAACCCACAATCACGCTCACACCCGGTGCTACGCCGCATGACCCCGTGTGTTTCTGAACCTCAGCCAGCGCTCTTCTTTAAGACTCCAAATCCTGGCTGCTTCCATCCCACTTCAAAGCGGTTTGGCATCGGCCGGCGCTCTTAACCTCCCAATCTGGCCGCTCTTGTTACAGCTGCGCCGCGGGGACAGAGCGGGCAGTGTTTGAGTTTGTTGTCGTTGAGTTTACGTGCGCACAGAGTCGGCAGTGTACGGGGTCTGCCGATTAACCCCCAGGCCAGGGCTGCTCTCCACTAGCAGACAGATCGGCTTTCAGCGCTCCCTGCCCCTGTAACGAGAGCCCCCGCTCTGACCGGCCACTTCAAAGTGAGAGCGGGGGCCAGGAATGTCAGGTTCACCACCAGGAGATGATGAGAGGCTCGATGGAGGAGAAGGCTCATTCGGGTCCACTGTATGTGCACACTTTCCTTGTTTGAGGAGAAATACTGTAGTTTTAATGCGGTTAAAGAGCCTTTTGGGATTGATTGGCCTCAGCAGCTTCTTAGAGTCGAAAACTACGCTGAATAAAAGCGATTGTAAATATGTACGACGGCGCGATTAAAGTCAGCACTTAAGGTCAAATTGTATCAATATAGTTAAAATGACTGAAAATTGAGTAGCATGTTACATGTTGAATTGTCTGAATCTGACTCGAATCTTTTAGCGGTAGCTCTCTGACAACCAGCGACAGTAACTGTGGAGTCATGGAAGAAAAACAGCGCAATCAAAACCCTTGTGATTTTCTCCAATCATGCAAATTCGTAGATCAGCAAATAATATCCAATCAAATCATAATGGTCCTGCTTGGCAAGAGGTCAGATCCCAATCAAAGTCACCTCTTGCGTCGCGAGGATGCCGACACCAACGGCGCAGTTAGCAACCTAATGACCGCCACGATCACATGGTTGACCCGTGTTGGCGTTGAGAGGGAGCGCCTCTTGTGATCCAACCCTCAGTTCAAGCTCTGCTCAGAAATATGTGTCATCTAATTCAATTTTCTATGTAGTGCCAACTGTGATCGTGCATCATGCTGGAGTTACCCCGGCAGACTGAGAGGGGCAGCAACACACACCAGTCAGGCCGCCACCACACACACCCACACACACACACACACACACACACACACACACACACACACACACACACACACACACACACACCATTGACTCAAACACTAACCCCTCAGGGCAATCTCCAGTCATCCTAATGTACATGTTTTTGGCTGTGGGAGGAAATTGGAGAAACCCCACCGAGGTATGAGATGAACACACAAACACCAGATAGAAAGACTCTGAACTGGCATTTAAACCCACAGTTTTCTTGCAAAAGCAGTGATGTTGCATCTTCCATTTCCTTAAAGGCCCGAACAGCTGCTCATTTTCATATGGGCTTGTTTGCTCTGCGGTGAAGACGATCCCTGGAGGTCAGGGAGAAGAACCTCCTGCAGAGGTCACGTTTGCCGGCCTCAGACGTTCTGTCGATCACCCAACACTGCGCTGCCTTTTGTGGCGGGCAGACAAAAGGCCTCTGCCGGCTGAGGGAGACACGCAACCTGAACCTGACACAGGAAGCTCTGAAAGCTACACAAAACAAACTGCTGAGCTTTGGCATTTTGACCCCCCCACACACCCAGAAAGACTATCTCCGCTGTCATTAAAGGTGAACTCAATCATCTAATCTCCTCCAAAGTCACTGAAGCCACCGGCACCTCCACCTCCTCCCCTCCACCGCTTCCTCCTTCCTTCCTCCTTCTCACCATCCCCCCCCCGCCCCCAGTCGTGGAGGCCTTCAATGATATGCCACCAGAGATCTCCAGGGGGGGTTAGAGGTCATAGGACAAAAATGCTCTGTTGAATGCTCCCCCTGAAAGGAAAGGCGGCGTGTTTTGTGTTGCCCTGATCGATGGACGGAAGGTGGGAGCGCTAGGCGACGCGCGCGATTGTTTCCAAACAAAACGCTTCATCCGAACTTCGTGCGTGTTGTCGGGCAGATGTGTCGGCGGAGGCCGTTTAACGCTCCCGCCCCCACACGTAATAGTAGCGTTATGGATTTCATGCGTGTTATTGTCTAACCGCGCAAAAATAACAGTTGGCGATCGGATTTTTCTTTTTTTTTTCGTTTCACGTTTGAATTCCCCAGCAGGTAATCAATACCGAGCAGTGAGCAGTAAATAAGCTCCTGATGGGAAAAAAGAACCAACAGAAAGTCGTCAGCGAGGACACGCCGAAAGCCCGCGACGGCGGGAGCGCACGCTTCCACGCACGGACGCATCCTCCGCCACCACAATACACGTCATTTTTCGTGTCAGCCACATTCGGTTGAGGCCATTTGCACCTCACGCATCATATTCTGCCGCCTGTGCAAATAACGCTGTTTAGAATTCAATTATCTGAGCGTCTCCTCCTGCATTCAGGTGGGATGAAAAGGCTTCTGTCTCGGCAGCAAAGGTGGAAAATGGTATTCACCCCCCTATTATCGCATCAAAATCTGCCTGCCCATTGCAAATACAGGCTCATTACCCTGCTGAAAAAGCCACCTTAACCTATTTTACAAGCCAGCCCTGTAATTAATGACTTTTTAAGCTATTGAACCAAAAGCAATTAGGTTATAAAGAGGGCCTTGTTCAGTTAGGTGAATACCTTTCCTATTAGTCGCATCCTTGAAGGGGTGATGCTAACCGAATGTGACAGTGCCTGGAATTAATATGCAAATATTGTCAATCTGAGAGATATATTTTAATTTGTTGCAGATTTTCTGAAAAGTAATTCAGCCTTACAAAGACATTTGAAGGTCAAAACGCTCCCGTACGGTCAAATAGTTCTGCTGTTTCTCCACGTAGGCGCTCAGGTGCAAGCGAGCATGCAGCGCGCAGATAAGACTTCATACAACACGTTTCCTATATATTTGTTTTCGACTTTATCGCATGTTGCAGTTGAGGTAGACACAGCCGAGACATGTGGTCTACATTCTAATGCCTGCAAGGGTCAGCCCGTGGTCAACTAGCACATTACTCTATGTCTACCCAGACAGGTCGGAAGCGCACAAGACTAATGCTGCGGCTCATCGCAAAGGTCATCCGTGGATATTAATGCGTAACTTTAACTGAACAACCCGCGCCATTTTGCGAGGATGCGGTTTTCCGCGAGGGATAAACACGCCCGCAGGATCCTGACACGGGTCATAAAGTGCCAAAGGCGAGTTTTGTCGAAGCAGATGGAGGCAAAATAGCGCATTGATGTTTGTGCTCTCGCCCCAGACAGCAATCGAACTGCACGTAATTAGGAGGGCTTTTGGAGAGAAAAAGCAAAATCAGATTGATCTCTTTATGATTCACAAACGTGGAATAAAGCCTGACAATAAACCTCGCCGGCTAAAGTTTACTGAATTGATTTCAATCTCAAAGCCATTAAAACGGTGATACAATTTCTGTCAAAAGATGTAAAACTGCATCCTATTTAATTGAAGCCGGGTCGATGCCCTTTGTTGTCCCGGGTTTCTGTCCGCGATCTGCATTCAGCAAACAAACCAGTATGGTCATTACCGCATGATGATGGTGTGAACTGGGTTACTTATGTCATCTTAACCTTGTGGTATATTTTAATTGTAACAAACAACAAAGGTTCACCTGGTCAACCTCAGACTGGAGGCATTGGTAAATTATTCCCCCATTACAGCAGCAGCTATCACATCTTACTGAAGTTTGTGTGTGTGTGTGTGTGTGTGTGTGTGTGTGTGTGTGTGAGAGAGGGGCGGGCTCCTAACCTTCGGCTCCTAACTGCCCACCCCGTGCTGAACAGGCAGCAGCAATGGCGTTATTATAAGGGTCCTGCCCCCCTGATGTTTCCAAACCCAGAACCTACATAAATATTTATCAGGTCTTTTTCTAAATTATTTATTTATTTCAGATCTTTGTGAACTGTATTGATCAGTGTGATTACTGTAATTACCCGCCATGTCTTGCGGTTACTCCAGATCCTTTGAATTAGCGGCACCAGAGATGATCCTTCACCTTTAGGACTATTAGGCGCCGTGGTTCCGAATCATTGTATAACCAGTAAACAACTAGGTTTTTTTTCTCCTGGAACTCGTTACTTGGCCCGAAATGTGAAAAGACCCCTTCATTCATTAAATCCTTCCCCATCAGGCACCAGCCGTCTCTTGGAGGTCCAGCTAACGATGGTAATCCAGCATCTGTAAACTCTGTGAGGTTTTCCTTATTGGACTCGGGCCCGCTGTCTAAATAATTGTCTCATTAGGGTGTGCAGCGTGGCTACGGCAGAAATGCAAACTTTGGACCAGTGTGTATGCAAATCGGATCGTTTGTTCGACGCTCTTTATTCATGCGCTCAAAAATCAGCCCGTTTATGGCAGCGACCTCAGCCCTGAAAATGGAAATTTTGGGATAAGTAATGCATTTCCAACAAGGTGAACAGTCGGCAGGTTGTGGATGAAAACAGATGATGTGCAAACAGTTGACAGCTTTCAGCCTCGCTGGCATATATATTAGATATGTGTACTCATTTTGGAAAACAAAGGCTGGAAAAAAACCCTCCCAAGTGTCAGTCATGTGACACGCCATCAGGGCGGTGGCGTGCAGAGGGTGATTGTGTTGTTGTTGTTGGAGTGACAAAATTACCCCAGATTCTATTCGACACATTTTGAAAAAAAAGAGGACAATTGTGTTTCAACTCAACAGACGGGATTCTGTAAAAAACAACAGTTTGGCTTTGGCGTGTAGCTACAGGTTTGGGATGTCTGGATGCAGCCGAAACGAACATCTCAAAGTCGCTCGATTATACTTGTAAAACCAGAGATTTGTACAACACATTACCCAGATTAAGCCCAGAGGTGAAAACAACATCACGGGTAACCTTGTCAGCAGCGATTAATGCTGTTCAAACCTGCTATTTGCAGATAAAGATTATGCTAACGTTATTAGCATTAGACTGTTTGGCGGGTAGATTTCAGGGGCGGCGTGCGTTTTTATTTACATTTGCAGTAACTCCATGACAAGTACAAAAGTCAAAAAGTACGGAGAGCTGGTGGAACACGTTCTGAAAATGGGCTGTTTACATATTAGCTCTTCATTCATTTACATGGAATCTGTAATTGGAATAATAGTTCCCTTTCCTCGAATGCAAAGCTTGAACCAGAATCCATTCACGACTTGACGAGTGTAGACGATTCGCATCAAAGTAGCCGCTGCCACGATGCTGCTGTACTCCTGCCCGTCTTCACAAATTTCATGAAATATTAGTGGGAGCAAAAAAAAATCAAAGGGGCACCAGCAGAACATTTTAGTTGCAAGGATTCAAATGTGAGATGAGATGATGAAACAGCTGGGAGCTGCAGAAACAGGAAAAATACCTCAAACGAGGACTTTCAGTAACTTTTTTGTCAATTTAGGACCCTCAAACCCTCAATGGAGGAGCGAGAGCTGTTGAATAGAGAAGGAAATGGCAAAGACCTGATGCATCAGGAGGAGGAGACCGTGGCGGACGCGTGTAATTCATAGATTTTCAGCACGATGCTCAAAAACACGCACCTGTTTATCCCAGTGCGAGGGGAGCGGGAACACGATCCGTCTCAGATTTCAGGCTGGGTTGATACATCACAGCTGCGCAGGATACTGTTCATCAACTCCAGCATCGGGGGTGTCGTCCTGCCCTCCCCTCGGCGGCGCTGTTAGTATTCACCCAGCGATCTGCAGCCAAGTAGCAAAGAGCATGTTAAGCACTTCAAAAATAGTCATTATGGAGATTTCGATTGAACCGAGCCTCGTTCGGCCTTAAATTATGGAAAGCATGAAAGCGCATCCGCGTGGGCAGACCAGCCCGGGCTCTTTTCAGATCTTCTGGAGAAAATTAAAATCGCACTGATCAATATTTTATAGTAATATTAGGCCAGATGAGGAGGAAAAGTCATTGTTTTTGTCCTTCAAGGGCAGACCTGGGTGTCCTGGAAGCAGCCTGGGTGGAACTGCTGGGAATTTAGGACTTTCTATTTTCAGCTAAATGTGATTAAATCTGTCCCCGACACCCTCCTCTTTCAAAAACCTCTGAGGTCTGATCTGAAGGCAGAAACGAAGGCTGCAATTGAATTTTTATGCATTAAAAGTGGGAGATTATCACAGAATGCTTCATTTAAGGCTCTTCACTGCAGACCTCCACACACAGTAATCACATTAGACCTGGTTTGCTGTGTTTTGGCGGGTTTTAACCAGCGACCTCTCGGGGGAGGGGTTCCCCCCAGAAGTTTAGCGTAGCCATAGCCCATATGTAATTAAAAAGTATGTTATCTCTGCCCAGAATGTTATGGCTGAGCATTGGCCGGGTCCAGTCGATATGATCCCACCCACCCCTCTTTCTCTCTGGGTGGGTTCACCAGGTCACCAACTGCCTCCCTGTGTGTGCTGTTGAGCAGCGGCGAGACGGAAGGGGGGGGCTCTCTGGAGAGTTTGAGTTAGGGGCTCTGAACATAGTATTTCCCAGCCTGCTTTGTGTGTTGAAACAGAAAATAAACCACCCCACCACCCCCACACACATTGTTTTTCCAATTGGCAGAAGGGAAGAAGCGGCTAAAGGGTTTTACTCACGTGTGCCTTAAACAAAACTCTAATGAAGTTCAGAGAACGATCTCAATGGCCCTGAACTCTTATCTACATAATAAATGATTTAATATGGCTCTGTTGGAGATCCAGTGGACGCCACTCACTCCTCTATTGATACGTTCTGATCATATCAGGTGACGGTCGATCTCGGGCTCATTAGCGTTTGGCCAAACCGCGCCGGTGGCTATGGGGAGCTAAAAGAAAGTCTACAGCTCGATCAGTAAAGTCTGAGCTGACCTGATAATCAACGTTAAGGAGCGGCCAAATGGAGGGCAAACAAAACTTCACAAAGTTCCCGGTCCATCGGGGACAGAGACCGATCACGGACTTTCCTCCTCTCAGACATTCGTTTTAAGATCAGCTAAACTTCAGCAGCCATCAACTACGGTGCGCCGCTCTTCCCTCCTCTTTCTTGAGTCGCATGGCTCTCAGACCCAACTGAGGAAGCAGTGGGTGGCAGAGACCCGAGAGTTTGGAAAAAGAGAAGAAGTCTAAGGGTTTGAGGCATAATTACTGACCACGGGCCGCCAATGGCTCTCCAGCACTGAGCATAGAAAAGGTCGGGAAAGGTCACGCGCAAGCAACTCGTACTACAAGAAAATATATATTTATATCTATGAGAGTTTGAGATGAACAAATCTAGCATCTGTAATGAAATCCCATCGGGCAGCCGCGTTGCTATTATGCACATATATTAGCACTTTTTTTCCAGAAAGGAGAACAGACTTTCCCTCATTTTAATCCTCTTTGAAGCGAGCCTGCGCTGTGTACAGTCATGTAAATGATACCCCCTCTCATGGTTTCTGCGCGGAAAGCAGACGTCGTAATTGAGCGAGGACGCGGTTCCTCGCTCGAGCCGAATTAGCAGAAGATGACCGAGCTGTGAACCGCAGGAGTTTTTAATTCCCCGCGCTTGCCTCAGCGGCACGGCCCTTCTGTTTTGTTTGATTCACCACGCTAACACACGCTCCTCTCAGGTTACACGCCGCAAACAGACCGACGCGCAGCGTCTGACTCTGTCAATAAACTTGCACTGGGTGTCAAGATATGAGGAAAATAACAACAGCTGGAGAATAGATGCGTATTACTCACAGGAAGAGAGCCATGCCCCCCCCCCCCCCCCCCCCAAGTCGTGCTTTGACCACGATGTTGGGAATACGGGCGATGTAAAAAGGTTGGGCTAACACATTTAAGTCAATGTTTCCTTGTGTATCTGTCTCATTTGCCCACTTCGGTTGCAGGTGGAACTATTTTTCATTGGATCTGGGCTCATCTCTCGCCAGCACAACACACAGCAGATCACGATCACCCAGGCAAATGTGGACGGAGCTCAAGGCCGATTCTTTGTTTCCCAGCAAAGGTCCCGGAAGTCCGCCCTGCTGTTATTGGCCCAGATCGATCTGGGATTCAAAATCAAGCGCGACAAGCAAACCGCTGTCACTGTTGGAATTTATCCAGGTAATCACGGGGACGGAAAAAGGAAATTACAAGTTTTAGAAAACATTAGACATCCAAGCTGCTGCAACAAAGAGGTGCTATTATGCAAATGTTTCGCTTTCAAAGGATGAAGAGAAATTGATTTGTCTGAAAAATCAGAGAGAATTACAGCTGTTGTCACAGAAAGTAGTAAATTACTCCAAACTACAAACCTCCTATTCAGTTCCGTCTTATTCTTTGCATTGTATTAGCATTCGCCCAGTAGCTAGGCTAAGTCCTACCAGATAAGTGACTAAACTTGTGTTGCTTATCAGGGACCAAATGAACAAAAAGAAACAAACCAACGGTCGAAAAAGGCAGAATGCAACAGGGGAGGGGGACCACAGACTCGCACTTGTCACTCCAAACTTGTCAAGTTCTGCCTCAGGCTTCACTCAGCTGGTGCAGGAGGTACCATCCAGAGCGGGGGTGTCAAACTCAATTACAGACGGGGCCGAAACTCAAAGCTCGTTTACGCTGCAGAGTGAGCATTTTTAGAGCGCTACAGCTAACTGTGTCTTGAACAGAAATATGAGTCAGAACAGGACACCTGACCTCTGTGGGCCCCGGTCTTGACCTTTAGTGTGCGCAGGAGTGCTTTCAGCTCCATCATGGTGTTTGCAGGTGCTTCTCCACCTGCCTGTATCCGAGTGAACCACAAGCATCTCCGCTCATACGCATCTGTGACCACACCCCCCCCCCCCCCGTTCCAGGAACTGATGTTTTAGCGTGCTCGCTGTATCACCCAGGAACATCAGCGGAGACCTCCACGCACGGGGGAGTCTTCACCGTTTGTTCCGTCTGAATTTGCCAAAATTCCCTTATTAAGTATCAAAAGGCAGAAGGAGGGGCAGGTGACATCTGCATCGTCCACATGGCCTGAATGGGATGGAGGACGAGGTCACACGCTAACAGCCACTAACGTCCCTCCAAAGCGGCCCTGTTCACTGACCCCCCCGGCCCGAGTGCTGAGCACTTCCTTGGCTGTGACTCGAGATCCTCGGATGGGACATTCCGACACTTCTTAAAACCCTAATGGGCTTGGCCGCTGCGGGAGAGGGGGAGGGGGTGAGGGGAGGTTAAACTTAATTGGAATGGACTTTTCCACCTCTAAATTTTAATGAACCTCTGGGCTGAATGTCTCTTTATTAGGTGAAATCGGCCATTAGCATTTTAAATGAGGGGCTATCTTCATTATAATCAGAGCGAGATGCATCCCAGCGCCCAGGATCCATTGATTGCTCCGCAATGTCAAAGTCTACATGAAGATGTGGAGGCAGACTGCTCCTGACAGGCTGTGAGGGGATCATCGGTGCAGCTGCAGGGGGGGGGGGGGGGATCATCCATTTTGCACCCTTTTAAATAATTACAGTAATATGAAGATAATTACAGTGGTGGCAGCGCGGCTACATTACGAAACAAACATGTTCTAATTAAATTTATGCTTCCTGTCTGTTTATGTAGCAAAGGGGACACAACACCAAACTGAGCTTTTTTTTGCTCAATTCCTGGACTCCGATGTCACTTTTACATCTTAAACAATCTTAAACATTTATCAAGCAAACAATATAAAAAAATGAAGGCAGCAGAGTCGTCTGCTGAAACTCAGATGGTTTTTGGTGAACCATATGAACCAGTACTGTCATATTTGCTTCTGATGTCTTCATTTAATCATCTTTATTAAGATGGTTTGAGTTGTGCCCGACTTCCTCTGCTGCTCTGACAGTTTTTCAATCTTCGACTCAAAGCGCCTGCAGCAAATATTTGAAGGCCTTTTTTATCTTCCTTCCGCCCCGACTGAAGCAATCCCGAGACCAAACATTTGCCGTGTATGTCGCGCAGACCCTCATGTGAGGCAGCCACAGTCGCTCATTATCGAGCTCCAATCACAATAATCTCTTTTTTATTTGGGGGAGGGTGGGGGGGATCACACTGTCCCGTTTGGAGAGGTTTGAGAGGGATTCCAGATGGCACCGATGCAGCAGGCTGGCACTGAGGAGACGCCCCTCCCTCACACATCATCCTCCACCTTCACACCTCCACCCCATCCCTGCCTTTACCACATTTTGATTCTCATCCTCACCATTCCTGTCCTGTGGTGCTCTTGTGGTTTCCTTCTCTCCCCTCACCCTTCTTCGTTATGCCCTTTGCCCCCCTCCCTACTGATTGGTGCTTATCTAAACAGAACCTGTCGCATGTTGTCCCACCGTAGGACACAGCCCCCCTCCTCTCCGCCCCTCTCCTCGCTCGTCCTACGGGGGGCGACAGAGCCCTGCCCTCCGATTACACCGGGGCGCGGGGGTTACAATGGAGCCCTGAGGGCCGGCAGCTGTCAATTAGTGATAACTGCCAAGAAAGAGACACACACGCGTGTGCACAAACACACACACACATCTCTGCCTACATTAATCAGGGGGCCATCGCCTAGCAACCGTCCTGAGTAAGTCCTCAATGGGGATGCCTGGCGAGAGGCACACAGAGAAATGACAATGAGCCGGAGTGAGGGATGGCGAGAGCGGTAGGAGGTAGAGAGAATGATGAGAGATGGAGGGGGTAGATGAAAAGAGGATAATGAAACCTTTCCAGAGGACAATTTGACGAGACGTCGCCACCGTCAGTACGAAATGTCACTGTTATTTGTGTGTCCCTTCCGGTTCCACAAGTGTTGCCTTTTTAGCATAAATAGCATTATTAGCTTTGGTTTTATAAATGTTATTACCCTCAGAACTCTTATTAAAAGATTTTATGTGGAATGGAGCTGTACCTCCTTTATTGTGGCCCAACTATACTTTGAAAATAACCTAAATTGGAGTAATCACACATATTCGACGGAGGACGATAAGGATAATTGCTGGTTTCCTTTGAACTACAATAAGTTCTTTTTTTGTTGTTACGGCAACTGCAAATTGCCACAATTGGTTGTAAAACTGGACCCCACCTTGGCCTCACACTCACTGACGTATAAAACACACAAGTGCTCACTTATAATATGAAATACGTCATTGAAAATAGGAAATTTCTCGGGCAAACTGGCTCGATTTCTATCTGTATATCGCAGGTGACTCCTCTGGAGAAAGCAGGGTGAACATGACTTGCCACAGTCACCCCCACTAACAGCCACTTCTGCCTGACAGAGAGCAATGAACAGGTGATAAATCCTTGTCAGCTTTTATTAAAACCTGGCCAGGCCGATCCCAACGCCTCATATTGAGCTGTAATACCTGAGGAGACAGTGGACTGCACGAGAGCGGAAGACTGTCCCTACTTGGTATGCTCGCCAGCTGCCGTCTCCTCTCTGATCCTGTTAAAGTGGAGAAAGAGAAGCTCTAAGAACACTCATTCCCATCCACCACCACACTCAGGCCGAGGCGAACGCTCCTGCCCCCTGCTGGCTAGTTACACCAGTGGGGGGCAAACTGTCACTGGTCTGCAATAATCTCAGATTACAGGCTGCTGAATAGAAAGCCGGGCCGCTGTAAATCAACACAAGGTGAACGCTGACGTCTCAAGAGAAGCAGAAATTCAGGAAGATACGCTCATACCATATGTTGGGGGGTGGAGGGGTGGGGGGGGGGGGGCAATCTGAGTGCACTGAATGTTCCTGAAAAGCACTAAAGCTCTTCTGCAAATGAGGTCTGCAAGGCAGAAGCCTCCAACTCTGATCTGGACACACATAGAACAGCAAAACTGAATTATTCTGACACCAGTTATGCATTTCTTTAAATATTCCATTTCTCCCCCCTGAGAGGCGCCTTCTCGGTTGACCTCTCCGCAGGTCGGCCTGCTGGCCGGACAACAATGGAAATCCTCACTTCGCTCATTATTTATTTACCTGGCAGAGGAGCACTTTTCAGACAATTAATCAAGCGGGTGAAAGATTTATCAGCAGCTTGACCGGAGAGCCCGGACATTAAACGGGTCGAGTTGTCAAATACTGGGAGTGATCTGTGCGGACCAATTACTCCGTCGTGTCACCGCGACCCAAATAACCCAATTTACGGTGTTGTTGAACAACGTAAAACTGAAAACATGTGTGCGGTGTGTGCAACGCTGGAGTGGCGGTCTGGACAAAGCACTTGCAGGGAAGAACGCCCATGTGCTCCTCTCATGGAGGACGTCCAGTCGGGTGTGCAGCAATACCTTAACGGTGCTGGTGCGGCTTCACGACTGACTGCACTCACCATATGTAAGAGCTTGTGTCATCTCAGCACATTTCAGAAAGCCGGCCTGAAAGCAGATAGCCACACACTCCCTCCCTCCCTCCCTCCCTCCCTCCCTGTCTTTCACTGCCTCCTCAGGGTCTTTGTCCTTGATGACCAAGCCGTTGGGTGGTCCATCTGACCGCGCTGACCCTCACGCTCCGTCTGACGTAAATTCACTAATGGTTACCGTCGCGCTCCTCTTGTGACAGGTGCTCCTGCGCTCAGCTGATGGGCTCCTGCAGAGACGGAATGGAGCGAGAGGCGCTGATATGCGGGTATGTCTGTCGGCGGAGAGGGGGGGATATCTGGAATGTTTGGAAATATAGTTGCAATTCCCAGGCTGCCTAGAAAAAGCAACAAGGGAACATGCTCCTGGATTAGGTCTCCGTTTCCACCAGAGCCATCGTTCACACAACAGAGCTTTAACTTCTCTCTCATCCTGCTTGGACCACACCAGTATGGACTCACTGCTTCAGCATCTATCTCATTTGAGATATGTGGCAACGTCACCATCCAGGACCGTATATCTGACAGCAGCCACAGTGGCCGTAACCACGGATGTCAAGAGGTGACAGGTTCATGAAGCAGACATGACCACAGCGCACAGCGTGTGAAAATGCCCGCCGTTCAGCCACGAAAGAGGGATTTATGGAGCCGACGCATGTCGTTTATTAACACCGGTATCGTTACTGCCAAGCAAACATGATGACATGAAATACACGTGTCAGGAACACAGTTTGACAGGCCTCTGCAGGAATGCAGCAGTGGAAATATGTGGTAAGAGTGGTGGTAAAAGCTAAGCACAGGAAGCTCCATCCGACATGGATGTTGGTGCATTTTTACTTCAATGATGTGTAACACTGTTAACCTGAAAGAGAAGTGATGTAATAATCACAGGACGTCCCCACAATGAGTCATTTTTGTGGGTTGATTGGAACTGTGTTGGAAAGTCACCATTGAGGAGAACATAATATGTGCAGGAACTTGAGTGAACCTGGGAGGTGGTAAACAATCCTGGCAAGTTCTGGATTTGGGTAGATCTGCGGTTCTGGGGCGGTTGGTTTCTTCGATGGAGGGATTTACTCAGAGCTCTGGTGTCCAAAACCGAGAACCAAACCACAAGATAAGGTGATAAGTTCAAGTACCTTATATGGTGTTGGGACAACTCCTAGAGAGCACCTTTAAATACGAGTTCTCAAATAATTACCTTTTTTTCTTGGGCTCCCAAGGAAGCACATTCAACTCCAAGGCTAAAAAGAGACTGTTAGCGTTTATTATTGTTACTCTGTGACTCTCACAGCTGGAATATCTTTGAAAACCTTGGCACAAGTGTGCTGGATGGTGTTCATTTTCAGCTGTGAAAACTGTTTGCCGTCTAGCTAAAAAAACAAAGAGCGGGAGAGAGTGCTGGGATTGGATCGCTGTTGCTCTCTGTAATTCAGTCATCCATTTTCTGTAAATATACAGCTGGGAAAAGGCAAAGAGCCGTGCATGCACCGATGTTTGGATGGCTGAATTAAAATGGAATCTCACAGCGCTGTCCTCTGCATCGCTCCATCCCAATCTCCTCCTATACATTGGCCCTTCTCTATAAACACCGCAATCAGCGCATCTCTCGTCCCCTCAAACCAAAACCAGACCTCCGAAAACAGCTTTGCGGCTACGGCGGCGCTCAAGGAACCAAGTGGAGGGAAACCTGCTGGACTTTTACCACTTTAGGCAGGAAGGAAGCTCAGGAAAGAGAAAGAGGAGTCCGTAACGAGGGCCCCGGTTGACATGGGCTGTGCCAACAGTGGTTCCATACAGGCATCTAAGAGGAGAGGTTGGCATCTTCTAGAGAAGAAAGGGGAAACAGGAGAATGTCACCAAGTAAACTGGACGCCAATGAGTCATGTTCAGGTTTTGATCTCATAATCTTTTTGAAGAGTGAGCATCAACAGTTAGAGTTGAGTGGTACCATAACGGGAGATGTTAGTGTGCTGGGGAGGTGCTGAACGTTACACCAGGGAAATGAAACACCAGACCTGCCGAGACATTTTGGTCCTACCAGCCCAGAATGTTTCTGACCACCTGCCTCCTTCATAGGAGAGAGATGAGAGGGGGACGTGGGGGCTGTCATTTGGCCCCTTGCTCCTGCAGGGACTTTGGGGTGACACTACAGGTCTGGAGTCGTTACTGCGTGTTTCCACGGCAGGAATGTCTCCTGAACAGCTATTTACAGGAACCTGCTCAGGGGCAGGTACTTAGAATGGCCTGGAAAACTCCAGGTGGGGCTTGAGTATTACTCAGCATTGATTTGCTTTTCCTTTCATTCATCGCATCCGCCATGTGTAAAAAGAAATCAGGAATGATGCAACCGTCTGTCTTCTTTTACAGTTGAAAAGCAACACAACACGTGCTGTTTACTTAATATTTATATTTTCAGCTTGCTCACAACTAGAAAAAAAGGTGCAGGGGGAACCCTTCATAGCTGCACTCTTCACAGAGCTGTAGGACACCATATTCTCATAGAATAGGACACCATTTCAGATCCTTCCATGTTTGTCTCCATCCCCATTGCAGTTTTCTTCATTATTATTTCTGCTTTTTGAGGGCCAAGTGAGGGGAACGGTTCCTGTAAAGTTCCCGCTCCCTATATTTACCAGGAACTCTTGGAGTGGAAACGCTCCATTATCTTGCCCCTGTTTGTGTGCTTGTGTGGGTGTGTGTCGGGGGGATTGACTCAACTACCTTCTCTGCATTTCAAAGTGTCTGCCTTTGTTTGTGCCGGGGTTTCTTATTTTGCGCTGGGGTCCATTTGGCGAGCGTCTCCCTGTGATCTGGGCCACAATGGAGCAGAGGGGGACAAGTGCTGGGACACCGTTTGGAGCACACTTTCTTCTTTCATCTTCTATTAGTATGAAAGCCATGGACATCAAGTCATGACAGAAAGAGGGATGCTTATTATCATCCTTTAAACCAAATCAGAACGCACACAAGAACATGGGAGACCATCTTTACGAGGTCCAGACAGACACGTATAACCCTGAAAATGGGAGGCAAAAGCAAATTATGGATCCAATTTTATTTTATTCAATATCCTGATGCCTCGTGCTTGACAAAGTACCTCTTTTACGTTGATTCTCGAGCGTAGGCATCATAACAGATGAAAAGCAATTCAGCGATACGGCCAAAGCCGGCTCGCCGCCACACTCAGGCAATCACGCGCTGGATGCGCGGACACGTAATCAATTGAGAAATCCATGACGGTTCGGCCATTCGGAACACACGGGGAGACAAGCAGTCATCCCTCACGCACCCTTTCGTGACTGATGCATCTACTTCCCGTCTACGGCGTGTACGACCACATTGCACGCGCGCAACATTGGATTGTGCATAATGTATAGAGGTTGTCTAAACACCATGATGGTGAAACCGGCAATGAGAATCAGTCATTCTGCCGAGACTGCATGTTTTCATTTTGAGTGATTGGCCTTTTGGGGGTTAGGGTTGGGGGGGACCTGACTGCAGTTGCGTCTGTAGGCTTTGACCCTACAAATAGAAGTGACCTTAATAAGCTGTGCTCCATCAACTGCTGTCTGGGTCTTAAAAGCTTCCGAAAGAATAAAGAAATGCAATACAGTAAATGTACCAATATCTTCAGATTGTGGGTTGTGAAATGAAACTGCTTGGTGTGTTGATCAGATCTTTAGAGACTCTATTAGCCCTATTATAATCATTCTGATTGTTTTCTAGTACATTACTAAGATGGTAAACAGGCAACTCGCTAGAACTTTAGATTCATATCAGGTTTGACAGTTATGGCAATGACCAAAAACAAAATATTAAAAATGAATAACCCATCATGAATTAATGATCCACTATGAAAAGAGTTGTTCCACTAAGGCAGTTTAAAATACAAATGCACAGTAATACAATTATCTAAATTTGACCATTATTTAAGATACAGATTGCTTCCCAGATCATTTTGGCCTCTACAGGCACATTAGTATTGTAATAGAGCACATTATGAGGTCACAGAGGTGTAAAGTGCTAGTAGCAGTTAGTTGCTAACTCAAACATGAGAAACCAAAATCGACCTAACTGCAGAGACAATGCAGGTTTCTGCTATTACAGGAACGGTGAAGGGTTTTTTGTCACATTATACTGTACTGCTACTGCTGCACGTAGTGTTGCACACACCTTTTAAGCTATGCCAGTTTATTATTGTGGGATGCAGGTTAGCTGGCCTACTGTGCATGAGATCCCAGGTTCAATATCCTTTGCTCAAGGACACTTTGACACGTAAAGTACAGTAGATCAGACCTCCAACCTTCACATCACTGGACGAGTGTTCAGCTTATTACAGCCTGTATTTATAGTATATTTAGTGCGAGGCAGCACCCCCGGTGACAGGAGTAATTATGACAGATGGATAGGTAGAAGACATGCTATGTAATATAAAGGGCAATTAAGTGTGCTTATGGAGAAGGCTGGGGTGGTTGATTAGGTCAAACACACCCTTCATCCATGGGGCTGCGTGGAACCCTGAATCAGTGTCGACTTATTTCAAGTTTAGACTTAAACAGGCCATCACAGTGATGCTAAATGCTACTCAATCAGCGTCCTTTAAAAGTGGACGTATTCATGACACCGACAGCACATGAGCCACTTTCTTTCGGGGTTTCCAGGAACACGTTTTCCTTTTTGTTAAACAAAGAGTATAAAGAATCAGATCTGCTGGCAGTACAAGCAACACAGCAGTGTCTCTTTCACCGCCTGCTGCAGTACAGGGACGACGCGTCACCGTACGCCAGGCAGGCCGGCACCTGGGGGAGTTCTGGCAGCGCTCGGCTGCTGTCGCGCCCGTGATTGAGCTGAGCGGAGATGCGAGGAAGCAGGGATGCAGATACGAGAGGAGGAGAAGAAGAGGCGGGAGGGAGAGGCGGATGAAAGAGGAGGCTCTGACAGATCTGAGAAAGAGGTGGCAGGGAAGAGATGGAAGCGATGGGAAGAGATGGAGGCAGGGAGCCCGGCAGGGGCTCCGGCTGCCCCCCCTCGGCCAGGGGGAAGGATGAGACAGTGGAAAGACCCAATAACCAGGGACGTGTCCTGGGCATGTCCTGGTTTCGATGCTATTTTCTGTAAAATGAACTTTCCAAGAGTCCAGTGGCTCCAAATCCCCAACAGCCACGGAGTTTGGTAGCCATCAGTCGGCTGGAAGGGAGACATTTATAGAATTTGACTGAGAGACATCCTCTAACTGTCAGGCCTTCAGTCCTCCCCCTAATCTAATCCCGGTTCAGTGTCAGATGGTGGGGTTTTATTGCGTCTGACACCAGGTGGATTATGTCAGTTAATTCACCACAAATCAAACAAAGGCTAACGCTAATCCAGCACACTGCTCCGGTGTGATGTCTGACGCTCTGGATTTATTCACAACATTCCAGCAACCAGCCTAATCCTTAACGAACCAGACGGGACCCGTATCCCAACTGACAGTTTCTGCCTCGTTATGGCTGATGTGCTTCAACTCCCCTTTCCCCCTAAAATCATCTCAATGAAGGAGACAACAAAGGTTGAGGATTTATATCTATAAATCTATCTATATCTATCTGTCTCTCTCTATATATATATGCACACACACACACATACATGTGCCTCTTTTCCCCAGCATTCCCGCAGCAGCCATTAAGCCCATATTCAGAGTGCATTCTGCTTCTCTTAAGGTTTAAGTTTTGAAATTTTCAAATCAATAGATGGCAGAGACCCCCCCCCACACACACACATTCATGAAGTTTGGCTGAAAACACTTCAATCAGGCCCTCTGAGGATGTGACACAGGAGACAGATTGATCGATCTGTAATGAGTGGAGGCCTACCTGGGGTTCCACTCCAGGTCTCATCTCCTTCCAGCTACTTCCAGCCTAAAGCTGCCATTCCCACATTTGTTGATTACAACAACTTGTGGAAGTAGATTTTCCTTTTTGTCCAAAACTACAGAAATAGAAAGAAAATTGGAGAACAAAACCAAACTCCTGATTTGGTCGGTCAGTACCAAGGTTGTGCTTTTATGAGTGCAGCACAGTTAGAGCCTGTCTGAGCGGAGGGCCGCAGGAACAATGAGTAGGTCACGATCGCAGATTGATGAGGAAAGAAGGAAGAGGAAGTAGGTAATAGGGACCATTTGCTATTTAGGGAGGATGAGAAAATGTCTTAAACCTGCGAGTGGGGGAGCCGTTTTGGTAAGTGAGGACAATCTGGCTGCTCTTCACAACTCCAAGGGGCTGTTTGAGGGTGAAGATTTGGATTTAAGGAAGTCAACAGGCATGCAAAATACATATAAACAAAGAAAAAAAAATTCCTGACTTTGTATTAATGGTATAGTCAAACCTCTTTTTTTATATAAAAACTATTCAAATTGAGCCTATTTGGCTTCTATGTCTCATTCTGTGTAATGAGGCAAAACCAGTGGAGTTAAACTGGAACTCAGATGTCTGTGATACATCAGGATTGGAACAAATGTGGACTTTAGCAATGACTGATGTTACATTCTAGGCCTGATTATTATCCCAGTCTCTGTGTGTGTGTGTCTGTGTGTGTGTGTGTGTGTGGTACTATGAATGCTGTCTACTACTGGACACCCCCCCAGCCCACTACTGCAGCCCCACAACTGTTCCAGAAATGTATTGGCTGTTTCAAAAGATGCTATTGTATCATCAAGCCAGCCCAGCTAATTAGGCTGCAGTCGGCCTTCCTCTGTTGAATACACAGTCCCTCTGGGCCCTGCAGCTGCTCCTACTATAGAGGTTAAGTGCTAAAACATGTTCCCCCCGCTAAATGACTCACAGAGCTACAGAGCCAGTGAATTTGCCAGTTGCTAAAGAGAACTTTGTGTTTGTCAGAGCAGCCAAACGACGCAGCTCAGAGCAGCGATCCGTTCACAAGCAGGACAGTTTGTCTTTGGAATGATGCGTTTAAGGTCCATCTGGATTATTCTGGTGTGAGCTTCGTTTATAGGAAAATGTTGTATCTCTCCAGAAACAAGTCAAGATGATCCAGAACTTCCTGTGAGCAGTTTGACGGTGGAATCATTCTCATTTCCACGTCTCTGCACAAATGTACCCAGACAACACGCAGTCTCATAGATGTTGACCATAAGTTACACCAGCAAGATGTAACACAGACAAGAGTTACTAATTGGCAATATGCTGCAAGATGACAGCTTTTAATCATGACTTCTCCTGAAACAATCTTGGGATAAAAGCATGCGTATAGCTCACTGATGTCAGGCTGATATATAGAGATGTTTGCTGGATGTCATTTGGAATTTTTGTGGTAATTCGGCATATTTCACAGACATTTTTGGATCTAATATACAGTGACCACTAGATAGCATTTGGATGATGCAGTTGTCAGCAACAGATTTGCTTTTCATTTAACGTTTACAGTGTGTTGGGCACATATTTGACCATGTAATGTGGAAAAACTACATACCTCATTCGGGTGGTCTGCAGCTAATTTAGCTTCTTCTTCTGCCTTGTGTTGATGGCAGCCTACAAACGGTGAGGTGGGTGCTGCCACCTATCATCCTGGGTGTATCACTTCATGCTTGGTTTTAATGGGGTGGTTAAACTCCATGAGGCCAACAGTGTTTATATGCTAGATGTGTAGGATCTGCTTGTCATCGTAGGCATTAGTGACCACTAGCTGTAATAATGTTCCCATCATGCAACAGGCCGCTAACTCAATGGCATCCTTCTAACATGGAGGTGCAATATGGAGATAGATCCTTTTTGATACAAATGAGGTCTGTGGATTATGATTAGGTGGCATTTTTGAAAATTGCTTTGAACGCAGGGTAAACTGTGCCAGCTGCTGTCCACAGATGACTATCTGCGTTTGCCGTAAATCCTCCGTGGACGGACGTGTGCCTCTCGCTGACTTCAAACACGGTGACCTAATCACACTTCACCTCCTGCTCCCTTCATCTCCAGGAATTCACATGATGTCATCGGGCCCGTGCCCAGTCACTCCCCCCCAACGCAGCCGCGCGCGCAGGCGTGCGCCAGGACTTTGGCGCAGTTCATCCGCCATCCGTCTGAATTCATCGTGGAGCCAGCAGTATACAGCCGGCATCGACTGTAAAAATTAGACAGTAAATAAGTGGAAGGCAGTAAAAGTGGTCCAAAATATCACATTAAAACGCCGTGTTGCGTTTTGGATGCTATTAAATCTGCAAAAAAGGCAGTGATTTGAGGCCTCCCCTCTAATGGTGTCACTTGCCTCTCCACGCGCGCCTCGCTGTAGATTTGTTATATGGCGGCCCGGTAAAGTGGTCCAATGTGAAAACCATCTACCCAAAGTCAGAGAAATGTGATGTGAATGGACGGCGATAATAAATAGCGGCGATAAGCGGGGGAGGGACCCATCATTCGCCGGGGAGATGAGTCCGCGCGAGGACGAAGCGGCCATAAAAGCCTGAATGAAGAGATGTAAAACAATAAGGCCATGAGAGGTGGGTGGGTGGGGGTGGGGGCTGGAGAGCTGCGACGACCCCTGGCAAGTGAGTGCGGGATGGAGATAGAGAGATAAACGCAGAGCAACAGAATCGGAAGAGAACAGGAGGCGGAGAAAAGAAAGATTGCGAGTCAGACGCGTCTGCACTCCATCAAAAACTGTGTCAGTCATTCGCTACCAGTGACCAGAACCCCCCCCACTGCACCACTCCTCTCTCTTCAACTAACACATTAATTCCACTTCTTTTAACCGTCCTCAACTGAATGTCAATCCTTTGCTCAGGGTGACAGAGGACTGAGCGAGGGAGGGGACAGGGACATGACCGGTGGAGAGCTGCTCGGAATCCTCAGGGGCCTTTTCTATCCGGAGGTTTGACTCCAGACGACCCTCCTCCTTCTCCATTTGAATTATACCCCTTTGATTAGGCCCCCTGTCTCCTGGACTGGTGTGCCCAACGGTTTCCCAGTGTTTGATGGGAGGGAGGACAGGACATGTCTGTCTGTGTCTCAGACGTTTTCAGAACACTGACACAGAATCAAGACTGGTGACCACGTCCTGACACAGAAGCCAGTACATCACAGCATAAACCGCCATCTTGCACCTCGCTGGCTGCCTTTATTTCTGGAACGCTCATCTGTCCACCATGACATTTAACCCTGGTTTTTTAAAAACTTTTAATGACATGTACTCTAACCTGAAACGAGGAAACATCGGAGCTGTACAAAGACAGGAAACACTCAGGAGGAAAAGTTTCCACGTGTCAGGGGCACCTGTGTGTGCACATGAACGGGTGCGTGCACGCGTGTCCTGCCTTTCCCTCAGATCAGAAGGCCTGATGAATAGAACACAAGTGGTGTATATCTGGTCAACATGGCGTGCGAGGACAATAATTACACTTCCAGGCTGACACCCAAGGTCGACGGGCTCCAACAGCTGCCCAATCACTGCCGGCTATTTTTCCTCCTCCTGTCTGGACTTGGCAGCGCATAAAAAAAAAACACATCACTGTGTTTTTCATGTTGTCACATGATAGCAGATGAAGGCCCGAGTCGGTACCGCACGCTCCCAACAGGAGAGGGATGTCGAGACGAGACACAAGTCATCACCGATGTTTCCCCACCCACCTGTTAGCTTTGCTCTCATATTCGTCCGCCAGGAGTCCAGAGGGAAAGGACGAATTAAGATTGAAATCAGGATTCAAAGTGGGGTGTAATGGGGGGGCTGCGCCCCTGTTGCTGTCTTCGGGGCGTAGAGTCGATACGATCTGTTTGGAAGATAGAGGTGATGCATCCGCCTGCTCAGGATTCCACCTTTTACGGCTCGTCCCCCACATGTCTCGCTCACCATCAAGAAGGACACCTGATGGACAGACCGACTCCCCCCCCCGACTTGGGATGGAAAGAAAGATCCATTTGACGATATCAGATGGCCGCTGAACGCTCATCTCACTGTCCCTGAGCGCGGCGCCTCCTGCGGCTAACGGCTAACCCTTGGCTAGGGGTGAAAAATGGAGACGGGAGACGGGGGAGCGGTCCTGGGTGAAATTCAAGGCCAACACACTCACGTCTCTAAGGTGTAACAGTCCTGGATATAACCACACAGTCAGAAGCTTTGGACGTGGGTGACCATAACTCATGTGTGTGTGTGTGTGTGTGTGTGTGTGCAGGTGACAAGCATTTCTGTTTGTGTCTCTGAGGAAATGACAGGACTACACATCCCATCATGAGGGTTCCTCTCCAGATGATTCTTTTTTATTAACATGTCCCCTTTTTTTTTCATCAACCGAAAAGGTTACTGGTTCATTTGTAATACCCCACATGAACCGTCTCCACCCCGCCAAAGGCCCCCCCCCCCATCAGACGTGTCCTTTAGCTGTGAGAGGACATTTCAATGGCGCCGTCCTCCCCTCTGCCTCCCAAACACAGGTAGGGAAATATCAACCGGGGAATAAATAACCCAGCCAGGGTTAATTAATTGGCGGACACGTTTGCAGATTAATAACTGAGTAAAAAAAATGGCGATGGACGGAAAAGGTGCACGTGGATGAGGCGGACGGGGATGAGGGGCAATTGAGTGGAGTTATTGGAGGGCAACAGTGCACGCGCCAGCGTCAGATAGATGCAGGAGCAAAGTTTAGCGCCCAAGGCTGCGAACACGGCGTCTGAGAGCAGAGAGATTAACTGAGCCTGGTGACATCACGCCTGTAGGGACGGTTACGAGGAGCATCCATCACAGGCAAAATATGGCAAAAACAGAAGCAGCACAGGTCCGTTTCATAAAGATTTATTTAAAAAGAAAAACACATATGTAAGAGGAATTAAGAAGCGGTTCTTTATTTGGGTTCAGACCTGCACGCTTCTGCCTGCTGGAACTGTTCCCTCCACCATGGCGAGGTGTTATTCCTGTGTTATAACTCTTCCTGCCTCGCTGATAGTAAAATACACACGCAGACCAGCGCACATGTGAGATCCTGCAGGATCTGATCACTTCAGCAGCAACATGTGGAGTTATTATCATCACAAATGCACAAACAACCTAAATACCCTTAATCTAGACAAGGGGTAAAGCCTGTATTGACCTAGTGGTGTGTGTGTGTGTGTGTGTGTGTGTGTGTGTGTGTGTGTGTGTGTGTGTGTGCGTGCGTGTGTGTGTGTGTGTGTGTGTCTGACCTAGTCTGCTTGGGCAGTGACAGAACCCCTGAGCTCAGTTCACCTGAGGAGGGCAGACTGGGGTCATTTTTCTCTTTTTGAAGAGAGAGAGAGACCTAGAGAGACATAGAGAGAGAGAGAGAGTCCCTGTTGTTTGTTTCCCACTGGGAAAATCTTGACACAGCAAGAACATTAGTGGTAACCAAACCTGTGTGATTTCTTATTTCGTGACAGAAGGATTATTTTCTTTATCTTTTAAAACCTTATCAATGTTTATTTACTACTCTCACTCTCATGTTATTTTTGGACCCTGACGACCAGCAGAACTATAAACCTGGATCCACACAGAATACAGAGCTGGTCGTGTGGTGTAAGACAGCACATTTGAGGCTTTATGAACATAAAGATCCGATTTTATCTGTGTGGGAGTTTGGCTGCCTTTGATTGATGCTTCTCCTTCTTAAAGGTCGCTCTCTGGCTGACCCTCCAGACTCCGGGCTGCTGTTGCTCCCATCACTGATCACCTTCAGGCCCGTCTTCAGATGGAAGGAGGCGGAAGGGGAAGCCAAAGGAAAGAGCTGAGACTGAGCAGAAGAGGAATCAAGGACTCCTCGGAGGCCTCTGGACGTGTTCCTGCACCAGGTCATTTGTGTGTGTGGTTTTTGCCTCGCTCCCTTCCCCCACCCATCCATCTATCTGCCCTCCACCCACCGATCTCCCCTCTCACCCCTCTGGCCCTGCAGGGCAGGCCCTGCCTTCCATCTGTTGTCTGTCCCAGCTAGGAGCAGCCTGGTCCCCCCTCCACTTGCATTTACAATTCAATTAAAAACACCAACCCCTTCTTCCTCCTCCCTCTCCTCTTCCTTCTCCTCCTCCTCCACTTTTTTTCCCCTGCCGTGCCTGGATGAGCACAGCAGAAAGACCCCGCACCCCATGCGGGGATGCGGCCATGACACACACACTTACTGAGCCCGCGGATGACGCAAACACACACTGACACACAAACACAGTGCGCGCGAGGGAGCAGAAAGGGAGTGACACGGGGAGACGGTGTCGCTCACGCACAGGCGGATCTTTTTAGCCCCGTTTGGACGGAGTGAATAGAAAACAGGGTTGGTGGGGCTAAGCCAGGCAACAATACCGCTGCAGAAAGTGGGTCAGACTTTGCATTAGAATAACGTATGTAATGATGATGTAACAGCCCGAGAACAACTGAAAAAGTGGGATTGTGCGATAGATGAGGGGGGGGTTACGGCCCTGTGTGTCTGGAAAAGGAGACTACGGAGGGAAGCTAAGCGCTGCTAGCTTGATTCTGCTAATCATAAAGTTCTCCTTTTTATGTGATAGGAGTTAGAGGCTGCGTAAGAGTGCGAGCGTCTACATTCAAGCCCTTCGTGAAGCTCTGTTGCTGCTGTAAGAAGGAAATATCCACAGGCATCCCTCTTCTTGGAAAAAAAGAAGATTGGGAGGGCGAGTGTTTAATATTTAATTACGGTGGTGCCAACATGCAACTTTTATCACTTTCTTGTCTGAGGCGAGGCCAGAAGATACACGCGGCGCCACGGGGGCGAGAGAAAGACAAAGACTAGGTGGTTCCAGGTTTGGAGGGGCGAGAGGAGGCGGCCGCGGCGGGGAGGAAAGGCCGCCATCGGGAGGCCCGTCCGGCGGGGAGAGAGCAGGAGGAAGCAAGGAAAGCACTCAAAGGGGGCTGCTCGTGTCAAATATACCGCAGAGCCCCCCCCCGTCCACCCCATCAAACGGCTTCCCCTGCCTACCTTCGGCTGCCCGTTGGCGCTGAACCAGAAAGCAGTAATGACTGATAACGTGTGTAATTACCAGTCCAACAGCCAGGCACAGCTGATGAGGAATCAGACCAGCACCCCCCCCCCCACCCCGACCCCCCCCCCCATCGTTCCCCTTCATTCACCCTGAATGGTGGCGCGCTCCTTATTGGATGCTGCTGCTGCAGTCGGTCATTAAGACGGCCGTGGAAATGAAAGGAAGGGGGGAGCTGCCATTAACATGAGAATACATGTCAAAGCCATTTTCATATTGCTTTAATTTCAGTGCAAAGAGGCGGCGGCTCTTCTCTCGCTGCATCATCCTATAGAATCAGCATTGTGCTTTAATGTAAGGATCTCTGACAGCACGCAAACAGCTGGATAATGGCTGATGAGCTGCCCTCTCTTTTGCTCGCTTCATCCTGATCTTTGGCTTCAAAGTAGCCGAACTGCTGTAAATATTTGCTCGACTGAACCCAGACGGGTCTGGAGTCCAGGACCTCCACTTGGATAAACGTGGACACCTTTAGGCTTCTGTTCTTCCCTCTAAACGGGAAATCTTGGGAGCATCTCGGGCCACGCGCACGTTTGCTGGCTTCCCGGGACCCCGGCGCGCTGGCGGCTGGAGCAGATGTCGGCTTTCCAGCTCGCAGAACCTCCGCGTTTCCCATGACGCATCGATGGAGGGATCGCCTCGGGCCAGGAGCGTTCAGAATGAAACGTGGTCGGAGCGAGGATACGGGGAAGTGGCGCGCAGAGGGAGGCGAGAGCCGGCGCTTGGAAACCACTCAGCACAGGAGGGGGCCTGAGAATGTGGTGCACTGCCCAGGGTCCGCTCTGTTCGGCTCCGCGCTCTCCGCTGGCTCTCAGGAATAAATACTTGACTGTGTTTGAAGACTTTTCTGAATCTGGGATATCCCCACAGCAGGTTTCTCAGTCTGCTGGGATGAAAACTCCTCTGATCTTCCTCCGTTTCCAACTATTACATGAGACTCTGAAGAGGATGCTTTTAAGCTATTTATGTAACAAAGTCCAAAGGAAAAGTTCTGACAGCATCAGAGGCCATTTGCAATTAACAGGTCGGGTGTGTTGAGGATGGGAGTGAAGCAGGGTAGCTAATTAATCTTGAAGCTAAAATTAAAAATCCTGTAGATTAAGATGAGTGATCATCATACATGGAGGATTCTGCTGTTAGGGTTAGGGTTAGGGTTAGGGTTAGGGTTAGGGTTAGGGACATGAACTATTCAAATAACACATGTTTATAAAGATATCAGCAGTGCTAACTGCTGTTGCTAACATTAGCCCCGCTCATCTCAGCGGGGTGGTTGCCAGTTATGTTGTTACATGCTCACACGCCTCTTGAGAGCAAAAAGTGAGGGTTAGCATTTCATTTCACTCTGTTAAACAAGCGCAGTGTAGCATGCTAACATGTTTAAAATGACTACTAACTACAACAGTATGCTAAAACCATTTAAAAACGCAGGTTTTGTTCCACTGATAACAGGTACAGCTATAGATGGTGGCGTTTTGCACCCAACACCTTGGTCATTTTTACTCACAGTAAATTGCGTTTCTGTAGCGTTAGCATCTTTCATCTTCCCTCTTATCTAAATGACTCCATATTGCACTCAGCATGCATGTGCACATATGGCGTAGCCCCGTCTCCATCTGTGTACCTCCGTTCAGACAGAAAGTGCTGAGCTGGTCGTGGAGTTGGGGCTCCCGCCACGAGGACCTTGATTAGAACCTCTGGGTGTTTCCTTACCATGTAAATGATTACAACCTCTGACACTCGTTGGAACGGGGTGTGACTTGTTTTGAGATATTCCACAGCATGATGGAGAGGGTAACCGATGGGTAGGGTGGCGGCGCGGTCTAACAGGGCTTTGAGGGGAGACTTCACTCTGATGAAGGAGCTGTTTTAGAGAGAGACCTCTCATCCGGCCCACTTTCCGATTTGTTGGTCGACAACTGGGACTCAAACCAGAATCCTCGTAACTACCCCCCCACACAGATGTACAGATGTACAGAGTCTGTCAGGATGGAGTTGAGCCAACTATTGTAGTGGCGACTTCTGGTGGATCCATCAAATGCGAGGCCAATTTCCAAAAGCCAGGCTGCACCTGCATACATGCTAATGTTAAATCAAAGATATTAGCACAGCTCAAACATGTGCTGTGCAGAGGAGGAAGCACATGTTCCTTCATCCACATGTGTCAGTGGTTGTTTAAAGAGAGGAAACAGGCAGAGTTGGCGTGGAGATCTGAGCTGGTGTCTGTTTTCGGCTCTCCCTGCAGAGCTTCAATACATCTGGCTCTCTGAGCAGCATGTTGCTGCAGCTTAAGAGCAGCAAATATGACATCTCCGAGGAATGGAGTCACCAAGTTAATAGAGGTGCACGCAGGAGGGGGTTGAGAGAGCGCTATCACTGAAAGTATGTCTGTTAATACACGACAGTGGCGGAGAATGGGATTTCCAGCTTTGTCAAGGTTGCAGCCTGGCGTCCACTCTGCATCAGAACAAAGGAGAGGGAAAGTCAGACCTCATTAATTCCCCTCACTCGCCTTGACTTTCATTCTCTCGTTCCCGATGAGTTTGTTATCATTTGTATACCATCTGATCAATGGGTCAATAGATCAATACATAACAAATGACACCGCGGGTGTTAATGACAACCTGGGATTAGTACGGATCAGTCCGCCCTGGAAGATCAATCGATTAGCAGCTAGCCTCCGCTACAGCACACCCCAGACGTGCGCCAGTGCTCACACGCACGCAGGAGCTGGCGCGGATCATCCGGGGCCACGCAGCCCCCCCCCCCCAACAACTGTACCATAACACCCTTTCATCCCTCCCAGCACACGCTCTCCAGGGCCCGGAGAAGATTTGCCCGAATGCCAAGATGAGAGACTGCGCTAATGCGGAAATGTCAAAGAACCTTAATGAACACGGGGGGGCTATAACCGTGATCAAGGCTCCCCGGAGGAGCAGCAGCAGCGAACAACCCAATCTCTGGGCCTCAGCCTCGCTCCTCCGGATCGATCTCAATAGATTTCCTGCTTTTGCACACACCTGAACGCCGCCAACAGGAGGAGCGAGTGCAAATTTGGCTAGTTTTTCACCTCCTGCCTGACCCCCGTGCTCCATTCCTGTTGAATCCATTTTTTTTCCCAGCACATGGAAACCTTTGGAGCTGTTTTTGGCAGGCGGGACTTGTTATAAAACAGAGGAGGGTGTTTGTGGTGGTCTGGATTTAAGTCGGCTCTTCGTGCCCTCACACTGAAAGGCTCCTTTGGAAAACGAGGCCCTGGACGGCTTTGGTGAGCATTCGGTGAAAGACACACACACCCACACAACACACACACGCACGCAGGCCCGGGTTCACATGGGTCGCTCTCTCATTACTCAGCATAAGGCTTTCACGCTTGACCCGCTTTTTAACTTTCTGATCTGGATTAGTGGCAGATAATTTAGGGAGGAGAGGAGCCGGGAATGTGAGGCTGCCTGAGCTGAGCGGCTTACAGGTAGTGCGTAGCTATCATTCAGGAGCGGAACCCAAGACCGAGTTGACACAGCTGCCTCGGAGATTTACCGCTGCTGCCGCCGCTGCTGCTGCTGCGTGGAGGAAGAACCAGAAATATCAGCCCCGGGCACGAGCGATAGGACTGTTCTCAGTCGTGCTGAGTGCCAGAATACAATAATGATGATATTACAGTTATTTCCTACAAAGAATTCTCAGTACAGCTTCACTTATGTTGCCTTTACACTCACAATAATGTCCTTTTCACGACAGAGGAACTATTTAATACATCTTTCTTGCCTTGTTTAGATCATTGGAGGGTTGAAATCATTACAATAGAAGCTACAAGTGGCATAAGTGAGTGTGATGCTGAACCTTAGTTTTTTAAGTGGTGGATTACAAGTCATCATTAATGCATATGCTATTTAGCATCAGGACACTCAAGCCTTTCCCTCTTGTATGCATGTGATAATGGATAATGTTGCATGGTTACGCTTCAAAATGAATTTGCCTTCACAGGATGATGTCAGCTTACATCATTTCACAATCAAAGTTAGCTGTGCTAATGCAACCAGAAAAAGGCCCCTTCAGGGTCGGTTCTATATCTGCGTTTCTATGAATGGCTGTGAGTAGTAGCACCCAGCTAGCTGTAGCCAGAACTAGCTGTTTACACGAACACTAATTAAAAGAATGAAAAGCTTCAAACATGAAATGTGTAGTTCAACAAAGACAGAGTGCTGGAACCCTCCAAAGCTGGATGGAAGTCATCAGCAACAGTTTCCAACAAGTAGCAAATAGCTTACAGAGGCAGGTGGGACGGGGTTCTATCTAAAGACCGGCCTAATTGAAGAAATATGCATTACCATACGTGTGTGTGTGTGTGGGGGGGGGGGGTGCTATGCTGTGTAATAAGAAGTAAACCCACATTTTGATTTCAGTTACTGTAAATCAAACATAAAAACATCAGAGGACCTGAGTTTGCTCCAGGGTGTGAATGCAGGATCCAAGGCGGTGGTGGTGGTGGTGGTGGTGGTGGTGGGGGGGGGGTCTTTGGGTGATGGGGATCAGTGATAAATCCATTTACATCCTCCCTGTTCCATTCTCTCCCCCAGACTTTGCCTGGGTCTCCACATTCGGGCTTGTTTACCTGTTAAGCTGAGTGTGACTAAAGCAAATTCCCACAGCCCGAGGTGGGATCGCAGCCGGGGGCTGACGGGGATGCGGGATGCCAGGTTTAAGGTAGGCCTGTAAGAAGGGTGATTGGGAGGGGGGGCGTAGGCCATGGAATCACTCAGAGCTGTAACCCACCTTCCCTCACCCAGCCCCCATGGCTTAATTATCATGTGCAGCCTAGTGGAGATGAAATAACGGAGACTCTCACACGAACACCCACACAGGGAGGATCTGAGGACTCCTCATGCACACACACACACACACAGGCAGACAAATGCACAAATAGGAGCAAAGAAAAAAACACGGTCTGCTTTTAATCGAAGCTAATCGGCAGGGAAAATAAACAGGCTGGCAGGGCCGCCATCTATCTGCAGCGGAGGCTGAGGCTGCCAGATAAGGAGCAGCGGCCTCACAGACACGTGTTCTCCTCTTTAAAACACCGCCTGCTCCTGTCGGCAGAATTAAGCTTAAATATGGGTCTTAGAGGAAGGCTTCTCCAGGGTGAAAAGGTGAAATTATGGGATGGATCACCCCCCAGACACATCAATTACATTCAGTGTTGTTATTTTTTATTTGCTGGGGGTCAAAGCCGGCCCCCCGTCGTTTTCAGCCTTTCCTCGGAGGAGCTTCTGCGACTATCGGATTCGCCGCACCCTTCGTTAGCCGAGAAGAGCTAAGAGCTGAATTAGCAGCACTTCTCATGATCTTTGTTGATTAGAAGTAGCCAAATGAGATTTAAAAAGAAAAAAAAAACTAAAAAAGGAGCGAGGGAGCAGGACCTGGAATCAGAGAGGGGATAATCGTCCATCCAGTGGGCAGAGTAAGGGATCCACTCCCTAAGCAGCTCTGGTAGCTGTGGAATCCAGACACACGTGCCTGCAGAAGCTTTTCGAGCATTTAAAAAGACTAAAACGCTCAAACTTACAATCCTGGACTGAATTTTCTGGCTCCGTTTCCGTTCCCCATCTGACCTTTCTGTCTTTATAGTTGGGAAGTGTTGCAAACCCCAGGCAGTAAATCATTCCCCACATTACTGCGCTCAAACGCAGCAATTAGACGCTGATTAATAGCTTGCTTTGAAGAATAATATAAAAAATAAACCTATTGTAAATCAACAAGCACTTCATTTGCTGAACTTAGTTTCACTCGGGCAGTGCTGATGCGTTCCTGCTCCTAAACGGTGTTTGAGTGACCAACAAACAGAGAAGAAGAGGAAGAAAAATGGAGGATGCTTTGATGTCTCACAAAGGGGAAAAAAAGAAGAAATCCCGACCATTTTGTCAAGCGTCTGAGGCGGCGGAGCAGCGGGGCAGCAGACGTGCACACACAGAGCCAGGACCGGGGCTAATTTGCGGGGATCACTGCACTGACCCCGAGCAGATAAGGTGCCGGCCGACGAAACTTCCTTCATTTCCTCTTGTTGTTGCAGAGTGGGAGCAGAGGTAGCCAGCACCCGGCTTAAGGACAGCGGGGGCTAAAAGGTGAACGCCACGATCGGCTGAACTTCGAGCTTGATCAAAAGGAATGCGACCTGGGCTCGGTGAGGCAGCAGAGCTTATCGGCCCCGCGGTGAGGCTCTGGAGGGAGGAGAGAGAAGATCCCAGGCCCCAGATAGCGGGCGGTAAAAAACGCCTTTTCTCAGGAATTAGGTGAATCCCCCTTTTTCTCTTTGTCCCCCCCCCCCGACGGCAGCGCTGCACCTCAGCTGAGGCGACAGTCGGCTGATGTGAATTAAATGATCTGACATCCACCACCAGTAGACACGCTCACACGATGCGCTGCCAGCAGCTAAAAACGCAATTATTCCTTCAGACTTTCCATCAGCTTCGCTAGTTTTAAACAGAAAGTCCCCGTGTTTACATATGCGGGAACCCCCCCCCCCACCATCTTTACTCCATCTGTCCTAATGTATCATTCATGATTTTAATTGCTAGTAATTAACTGGGCCCCAATTAGCAAGAGAGATAATCAATACTTGTTGATCAACACACAGGTGCATTATCTTCGGTGCCATTGGTAGCATGTTTAATGCCAAGAGGAAATCCTGTTGACTGCAGATTTACACCTAATTGAATCAGTTTGGTTTAATTCGGGACTTTACTTCAAACAGATTACACACTGAACTCCCTCGCTCTCTTTCTCTCTCTCCCTCTGTCTCTCTCTCCCTCCCTCTGTCTCTCTCTCTCTCCCCCTGTCTCTCTCTCTCTCCCTCTGTCTCTATCTCTCTCCCTCTGTCTCTCTCTCCCTCTCCCTGTCTCTCTTTCTCTCCCTCTGTCTCTCTCTCCCTCTGTCTCTGTCTCTCTCTCTCCCTCTGTCTCTCTATCTCGATATCTCTCTCTCTCTCTCTGCTGTAACCCATTTTAACTCGGTGCTAACAATTATCTGCTGACTAAAGAGTGAAGAGAAGAGGGAAAAACACACTCTGTGAAATGAAAGGAACACCGATCAGAGGGAAGTGAAAGAGGGAGTAGAACCAGCAGAAATGAATGAATACACAACGTGGACTTTTCTCCTGTATGGAGGAAAAAGGAATGAGTTGGAAGTCCTATGTTCCCCTCGTCCGGCCCTCTGGCACCATTCGCAGGGCGATGTGATCGATATTGACACTGTCATTAAGCGACTCTGGTAATGAGGGTGGGGAAGCGGGGGTCCGAGGGGAGACGTTACCTGCAGGTCAGCCCACCAGGCGTATAAAGCTGCCACTCACCCTGCTCCAGCACCTCCCTCGCTTTTTAAAGATTCCATATCGTCACACCTCCCTGAATTACAGCTTTTGGGCCGGTGGAAGCATTCCACGGTGGTTCCACGAGTGCAGAGGCACAAATCACACGCAAAACGTGACAGGATGGCAAGTTTAGGGGTAAGAACTGAGCGAGTGTGTGTCCGTGTGTTTGCAACATGTTGACAACCAAAACATGCATTATTCTAACAAAGCGGGGCTGTTTTGGCTGCTCCTCGCAACTCTAGAGGACTGTTTGAGGGTCAAGACATGATTTTAAGGGTGAGGTTAGACGGGTTTTGGTCAGGGTTAGGGGGTTCGGGGTTAGCTGGTATGTCAGGGTTGCGTTAGGAAGCTCCCTGTTGCATTATATCGATGAAAGTCCCCACTAAGATAGAAATGCACAGAAGGGTGTGTGCACGTCTGTGTGTATGTGCATGAGTACGTGTGATTGAGAGAGCGGTCTTTCATTGCTTGTGACGGGGTCAGGAGAGTACCCAACTCATCCCTCGGCGGGCCTCACTAATAGCCGTGCAAACATGCATTTATCTCTGACACCAAAATCCAAGAGCTCAAAACTGTCCATCAATGCTCCTGAGAAGAAAGAGCCCCCGACTGAAAGGACACAGGAAGGGAGACACGATGGACGGAGCGCAGCCACGTCCCGACGGATCTATGCGGCGTTCACGGAGCCGGTGAAACGGAGCGACTGGGCGAGCGTCACAGAATGAGATAATGTGCAGAACTAGATGGCACGTTGGGGTTGCGCGCTTCACCCGGGCCCTCCCCGTCTCTGTCTGGGTCAGCACTGCCGTCCTGCTCCTGCAGCTGCTGCGGCGAGGCCCGCGGTCGCCGCCGTGTCGGCCGATGACTGGATGACGGGCAGCCTGAGCGCACGGGCAATTCCAGGAAGTTTAAAGAAACAGCTCACCCAAAAAGGAAGTCACTCCATCCAGAACTATGGGCTGGCTGTGGGTTCAGCTCCCCAACAGACCACTGCTGTAAAAATCTCATCGGGATCGGAGCACTCGGCACAGCTTTACGAGCCGTCCACTTTTTCGGTCGGATATTTGCTAATTTGAGGAGAATAATGAGGAAATCATGGGGGATGACCGGTTACTGACTGTAGCTCTCATGTCTCGTCCGTATTTAAAGGCAGGAGGGGATGGCACTGAAGAAATGTCCCCTCTGAAGCGTCAGGAAGGAAACGCCAGTGGTACGTGTGGCTCCGAGGAAGCGCCTCCTCATTAACACGGGACATTCGCCGGCCATTCCTTCCAGACGCGCCTCAGCAGGTTTTGATAGATCTAACGCGTCCTTGCATTTGATGTACCTCGGGATGGTGGCTGATGTTTCATTGTGTGCTATAGAGGATGTAGGAGCTGCTCATGTCTCTTTTCCCCCCCACGCTCGGCCTGAAATATTGCCCCCAGATTATAGGCTCGCACGAATGACAGAAGCTGCATTTCATACAAATGCTGTGAATACATAATGCATAGCATTGTCTGCACGAACCCTTTCACATGCTAATGCCAACCTTTCCACCGTGTCTCAAAGGTACGTGCCGGTGACTGCCGAGTGGCAGCAGAGCTTCAAAATAGAGAAGGAATTCACAAAGCAAACCAAAAAAAAAAAAAAAATCATTAGCATCCTAATTGCCATCACTCACATACTGTATGTTTGCTAAATAATTCACCTTGGTGGGATAAAAGAAGACAGGTAGAGCCGACACGGAACTGGTGGAGGGACTGGAAGCTTCCAGAAATTCACAAGGTGGGAGAAGCACACCAAGGGTATGAAGGATTCATCTACATCGGAGATTAGCATGTCTTAATGTGTAACCACAGCTAAAGGAAGTGCTCTCAGCAGCATTTGAGCCAGACACTAAATCCTGACCCAGTTAATTGTATGAAGGGACAGTAAAGGCCAAATGCTGTTGAGAGGCAATTGAAATGCTCCTTTAGCGTTTCAGGAAAGTTCCCGCACATAATGATGCTCCGATGACCTCTACAGCTGCAGCAGGGGTGGTTATAGGTTCAAAACTAGGTTTAGTGCTCGAGGATGCACATTAAAGGTTGAACCAGTCACCTCTGTATTTGAAAAGAATCAGCTGGACTCAAGATGCTGCGATGTGTGTCTTTACCCAAAAGTACAATTTTTAACTTTGCTTTTAACTTTGTTAATTGGTTGACTGATGAAGGAAATAAGGAAAATGCAGTTTTCTGTGGTTTCCAAAAAAAAAACTGCTGCGAGGAGTTCCCCCCTGTCCAGTGACACATGAAAGGACCGGGGTACCTCAGGCCCATCTGTAGCTCCATGTGGTTTCCTCAGGAATGATCATGTGATCTCCAACATGGTGAACGTTTAACCCTGCACGCTGCATCAGTCTGGAATGTTGGACAGTGACTCGTCTTCAGGTGCAGTTGAGTGAGTGAAACATGGCTAAAATAAATCCTGACGTGCTCTGTTAGATTAGAACACTCAGAACCATTAACGGGCTCATTTAAAAGAGCTGCAAGGATGCTTTACTGAAGTAAAAGAACAATAAAATATCACAATTTTACAAATGGAAATCTGTTTTTAAGCATTTAATCAATGAGCAGGGCTGAACAGGGTCATTTCTGCAGCTCCAGGGGGGGAGAGCTCACGTTCAGCACTTTAGGTGTGTTTTCTTTTCCTTCTTTTGTGTTTGGACGGTTCTGGGTGAATTATAGCTGCCTTTGTTGACAACGCCCCAGTGACCTTGCTGCCCTGCGGGTGCCAGGAACACTGGACGGACCGACATGGACAGGGCCCGTGTTTACCGAGTGGTCCTCAGCTGCGCTTGCACCCGTGATTGCTTATCTGTTCCAGTTCTATGCTGGTCCCGTCGCTGTGAGGTGACACAGAGAGCTGATCTCTGACCGGAGTTTGCTTTTTGAGACGCTCGACTCCACCGTAGGTCTGTGGTCTCAGGTTTCTCTGGCGCTTGTGTCCATTTAGTGTCCTCCCCACTGTTGACTTTCTAGCCTGCTGCTATGTCTAAATAAACAGCGACTGGGTTTAGGCTAGCTCTCCCATCCCTGCCATCGCTACTCCTCGCTCTTATCTGATGCAGGCCTCAGAGACCAGACTGGCAACCCCCCTATTTTGGAACATTTTAAAGAATAATTACAGTCTTTTTTATTCCCAGAATATGCCCTGAACTTTGACTTTTAAACCCCCAGACAGCCACAACTAATGGAAAGACGATGTCTCCCTCAGAGGACTATTGAGGGTAATTATGTTATTCAATAAAAAAGCTTTAACAAATTACTTATGGTATGGAAAAATGCCCTCCATTGCTATTTTTTCCTCTTTCATATCATGCAGCCTTCCATTATTGGGCAAAACAATGGAGAATTGGATCTGCGCTGTTATTGATTTCAAATGAATTGCAAAAGTAAATTATTGATTGTTTGCAAACAGGCCAGCGAAGTTATAAATAAAGAAAAATACTCGCCTCTCCATCTTCCAATAACGGTCATTATGTCCCAGAAAGAAAGTGGATTATGGAACCAACCTGACGAATGCACCAGAAACTCTCAGAGGAATCCTCTGCTGGCTTCAAGCAGAGGTTCTAACGCACATTTCAGTGACCTGTTAAGAGCATTATGGGCCCCCGGTCCACATTGGCCCACTGCCCTGGTAATCTGGCCCATCCTCTTAAAAGTGGAATTGATTGAATAAATTGATCTTCTCTGGGTTGGCAGACGCAGCCTGAATAATTACCTCACGTAAATCTCAGCCCTCACGTATGAAATGTCAGCGACATTTTTGCCTTCAGCCTGTTTCTCAGCTAAAGTTTGGCCTGGATTAAAGAAAATGGTGAGATGCTACGGTTCCTGGTCTGCTAGCAAAGACTAGTCCACATGATGAATGTAACAATAAAACTCCTTTTGTGGTCTCCAAACTTGCAAATATGTTGTTTTTTCCTGACTCCTAAGATCCCAGGTGCACTTCCTGAAAGGAATTGTTCACTCATTTGTTAGGCAAGATTTGGTTGGATGGCTGGTTAATGAGCTTTTGGAAGGCTGGGTTATCAATATTTCCAGGGCTGGTTTGTGGTTACTGGTTACACTGGGAGGATAGATGCAGCAGTAAACTACTTTTTTAGGTTTTAAAGGAATTTGGAGGACATGTTAGACAGAAAGGAAAAACATTGGTCGATGCTTATTACGCACTATAAATGTCAAAAGAGTTTGACCAGCAAACACACAATAAAATAAAGAAACAAAACTCAACTCAAGCAACAAGTGTAATTAGGTTGGTTGGAATGATTTGGATATGTCTACTTTGGGAAGAAGAAAAAAACAGAAAATAACCTAGGTATGAACAAAACCTTAATTATAAGACCGTGGCTCAACAAACAGATAGCAAATATGCAGAAGGAGCCAAAGAACCCTAAAAAGCAGCTGCAAAGATGGGAGGGTGCAGGATTAGGGCCTTAGCCCACTCAGATGGGGCATTTCCATGACAGTGAGCTGCACCGTGGCTTAACAGCCCGCCCCTGTTTATGCTTTTTGGAGAAGAAGCCGGATTCCCTCCCCGTGACAGATGGCCTTTCAGCCACAAAGTGCTGTGTTTAGACTTAGCTTGCTCTGGGGCAAGACAAGGCAAAGCTCTGATGACACAGCATTCGGCAAACAACTCCCAGATGCAGGAGCGGTGACCACGGAAAGCACAGAGAACTGGACGACCCACCGAGTCAGTAACCGGCTGAACAGAGACGGCTCGGCTTCGATTAAACCTGCCAATGAGCAGGGAGTGTAAACAAGGGACGGAGGAGATAATGATGGGGCTTACAAACCCCAAAAAGTGGCTTGGCTTAAACATACATGACACAACTTAATTTAGATTCAACCCAAATGGATCTACAAAATGTGCTCACTTCACCCGAACCACCCGACTGGATCGACCCTCTCCAGCTAAAAAAAAAAAAGGAAAAAAAAACAGACTGCTTTCAATTAAGAGGATTGTTAAATTTGGTCAATTGAACTCTAAAGCAAGTTTTTAAAGGGGCAGAATAACAGAGGAGTTTGCGTTTCAGGGTGAAGTGAAAAGGACCAGCTGCTGGAGAGAATTAGCCCAGTCTCATCTGATCCAACACACACCCAGGCTGCTCTCCTTGTGCTCATACTTAGAAAAAAGAAATCTGGCCTGACCCAGTTTGACCCCCCATTCAAAGCCAGGGAGGCCCTGGAGGTGGTGAATTAATTGTAGCTCACCGAGTCTGATGGGCCATATCTCATACAGGACTCGGGCTCATGTTCAGAAGTGAGGAGCAGACTATAAAAGGGCAGTTTTGGTCGGCTGGTCCACAGTAAACAACATAAACACTATGTATGCATCTGCTTGCGGGGCTGCCCTTCTAAAAGCAGAAACGGGTTAGTTCAGAGGGCGTTCACAGGCTTTGACGCTCGCAGAAAGACGTGGAGAACACGGGGCACGTCTCAGGACAGCTGATGTAAAATGCGCTGAAATCATCTAAAGAGTGGAGGCGTGCTTTTGCCGCATTTCACGCTGGCTGCTCACACTTCAAAGAAACACCGCTGGAGCCACCTAAATTGGCCTCTCACACCGTATAGATTTTCCCATCACGGGCCGGCCAGCATCTAAAGAAGACAGAGGGTGGTGGGCAGCCGGGCTGACCCTATTGTTTCGAATAAAATTAAACATTTGTCGGTCCGTTAATAGAAAGAGATGGCTTGTTTCAGTGTGAAAGGTATACCTGACATACCTGCTTTATTTACACGAGTATGAGATGCATATGTTAATAAATAAGAAGAACTAAAATGGCCATTATCATTAACTGGCTCAAAGCAGGATGAGGCCCCAGGATGAGGCTGGAGGTCTTCCTGGACAGTGATAGTCACATAACAGTTATGGCAGCATGGGAAACAAGAAATGTCCTGTCTGGGGGCTTCCTGACGTCAGTGAATCGATAGCGCCTGACCAGGAATTTTAAAAGATACCATCAGTCCAACTGCTGGGGGCAATAAACTGAAGATTAACCTTTATGTTCCTCCCAGTCCAGGGAAGCGCCCTGAAGGGCATGCTCTACTGTTTACTAATCAAAAAAAGTTGCAGCGTCGATACCATAAGACCAGGGAATCACTTAGTGGCTCTGCACTAGACCCTGAAAGTTATTGACTTCTTCCCTTACCTATATGAGCATCATAAATGTGAAAGATGGACGCCTGGCAACGGCTTTGGAGATACCCAGGCACGAGTTTGCTTATTAAAAACAAACACTATATATTATTGTGATGTGCTGCAGCACAGATGTAATAATTCCTGTTGTTGTTGCCGAGCGAAGAAACAGAACATATGCAGTCACATGACCGGAGAACCCCGGGGTTGTTGCTGGTCGCTTCGGCTGGCTGCATGTGTCCTTTGTGAGTTTCAGGCAAACAAGAGCTCCTTTTCTGCTCCAGGAGCGTGATCCTGTTTCACCCCATACCTTTGAGCTGGGAGCCGAGGGTTTTGAATGGCGGTGACCTCTGTGGCCTCTCTTGGCCCCCACTGGCCTCCAACCCTCCAGCTGTTCATCCTTCCAGTCCAGCACACTGGCCAGTACCCCCAGTTTGCAGAGGCAATGGGAGAAGCACCCCTCCGAGCCTTAGAAGTGACCCCCAAGACCAGGGCCACAACACTGCCGGCGTAACGCTGCGGTTCCCACATGATTGTTGGAGCATGGTGAGGAGGAGAGAGAAAAGAGATAAAGCAGTGGGAAATTGACTGGGGTGTGTGAGAGTTCAGAGCAAGTGGGGGGTATGGGGGGGGGGGGGTAATAAATGGAGTAGAAGGAGATAGATGTGCTTCACACAGGACAAGAGAACATATGAAAAGAGTGAGGAGAGAGTTTAAGGGGAAGTATGTCGAGGGTGCTGGGAGCACGAGGGCGCGTGATCGGGAGGCATAAGCAGTGACTTGGCAATAAGACGCCACTGCCCCCCCCCCCCCCCCCCCCCCCCCCCTTCTGCATGG